>NW_008593088.1:0-4635 GCF_000691845.1 Merops nubicus | reverse complement strand
CAGGATGGCCTCCAGAAGTGCCTTCCAAACTATGTTTTCTGCGCTTTTACACCACAGAACATTGGGAGTGACCATTGACCTAGGCACTTGCCCATACTCTCCTACACACCCTGCCAGAGCTGGATAGTTATGAGTGGCCCCTTGCTTCCTCCCACTGCCCACTCCCATCCTGCCCCATTACAGGAGGGAGAAAAGGGAGAAAAATACAAAACCGCATGGATTGACAGAAGAATTTACCACAAGAACGCAGAAGGAACAGCAAACAGCAGCAGTAACAATAGGTCAAACAACATGTAACGTATTGTACAAAGAAAACAGGGCTCTGGACAGCAAAAACTGCAGCTTGCACCCCCTGGCACCAGAAATCCCTGGTCCAAAGAAACTGTCGCCTGGCCCTCTGCTGCTGGCATGATGTCAGCATGGCAGCGAATAATCTCCTGTCCGGCTGTCTGCCCATCCAGAGCTCCTGCCTGACTACAGGTGAAAACCTACCCCTATCCTAGCCAAACCAGGACAGATAACATCAGCATTTTGCCCTCTCCATCCATAATCTCCACCTCACTAATTTACACATGTACTATTACTGCTTGCATGTTGCTGCCTGCTTCAGCACTGCAACTGCAACCAGCTGCTCCTATTAGACAAGGTTCTCATGTGCAGACAGGACCATCAATTATGTTTTTTTCATCCTTTGACAGTTTCCATATAAAAGTTAGCCATTACCCACCCAGTATATGATCCTTCTCTTCCACTTCATAGAGGACATCCATTTCTGAGTAGGCCCTTGTACAACTATGTCAACTTGCAGGCTTAAGCCCCCAAAAGTCATGAAAATAAAAGACTTAATTTGTAAATTGTACCTTGATTTGCAGTTGCCTGTTTACTTTCTCTTTTCTCTTAGCCCTAATTAATTTTTCCAGACTTCTCTTTCCTTGACTATCAAGAGGTATACAAGGACAGGCTGTGCATGACCCAGGCAGCTTGCACAGGATTAGTGTGTTCTGAGGGTGCTGGCAAGTTTAGTCTGTAAATGCACCTCAGAAACACAGCCCAAAGGTTCAGGTGTCATGTTTTTGGGAAAGATCTGTATCGTCACATATATACGCATATAGAAATAAGTTATTCTGCAATATAGGAAAAAATCTAAGCTAAGCTGATTATCGTGCGATTTGTCAGTGTGGGTTTACAGTACTTCTATAAAAGCCATCTATGAAGTAAGCAGTAAGACACAAATTGGAAAAGAGTGGTTTGTTAGGCTGGCCTTGAAACAGTGGTAAAAGACTGTAAATTTAAAATGTTTCAAGTTTATCTGTCACAACAACTTTTAAACATATTTATTGGTTCTTAAGAACAGTATATTTTTTAAATTGTGTCCTATTTTCTTCTTCATTTTACATAAAATCCTGCAGTTTGCAATCATCACTAATCTGGGATTATTCTTATGTTGGATTATCCAACAGGCTGACTGGGTATGGAAATCTATTTGGCTATTATATTCTTATGTCTCATTTACAATGATGCTGTTAAGAATGCCATATAAATTAGTGAATTAGTGAAATTGGTTATTCATTGTGAACATGGAAATAAAATTTGTCTTTTTCTGAACTATTGCTCATGTTCAAGGATTGAAAACTTTTAGTCATCCTTTAAGCACAGCAAGAATACTGTACACCAAAGTGAACCTTTAATGGCTTGGCTCATTTTCAGATTTTTTTAGACACAAATACATCTGATTGTATTACAGCAATTAATCTTCAGGATATCCTTCTTAATTCTAGTTATCTTGGTTATTTATAAATTTATTCGTGATAAAATTAACATTTTGCAAGTACTGTCTAAAAGAAATGTTCCCTTTGCATTTCTTCACATTGTTAATTTACTCATGATTTTAAGTGTTTGCATGCTGTGCAACACAAAAATGGCTGCTGCTGCCTTTCAAGAATAGCAGATATTCACGATTTTGTCTTGGACATAGGAAACATGCATGCAAATTAAAGGGAAGGTATTAGTATTAATTCTTTTATCTCAGATCACCTCAACCAATTAAAAACAGTTGAGTAAAAATAAATCTATAAAACTTAGTTGGATAATAACATTTATGTTCACACAGGATATTTCCCAAAGATTTTGCAATAGCTAACTGAATGTCCTTGAATGTTAATACTGACTTTCTGTGTGATACAGCAGATTTCAGATTAATTGTATCTTTTTTTCTGAGATTTAGCATTATGTTTTGCTGGCCACAACCTTCTGCACATGTCAGCTGTTGTTAGCTCTCCACTTGATTTGATAGCATGTAATTGAATAGGGCATGACATGAAGTGGTAGTGTTTTTCAGCCAAAGTTTCGCTGGGAAGGAAGGGGCAACCTCTTCTCACTTATGTCCTGCGATAGGACAAAGGGCAATGGACACAAATTGGAACACAGGAAGTTCCACCTCAACATGAGGAAGAACTTCTTTACTGTAAGGCTTACAAAACACTGGAACAGGCTCCCCAGAGCTGTTGTGGAGTCTCCTTCCTTGGAGACTTTTAAGACCTGTCTGGATGTGTTCCTGTGTGACCTGCCCTAGACTAGATGGTCCTGCTCTGACTGGGGGTTTGGACTCGATGATCTCTGGAGGTCCTTTCCAACCTCTAACATTCTGTGATTCTGTGAAATGCATTTATTCTTCTGTCAGTAAATGCAGTCTGGGAAAATAACTAGATAGAAGGTTTTCAAATAGTGTGAATACTTTAAATCTTACTTCTGATGCAAGTGCTTCTCTTTCCTCTTCTTCCCTAAAGACAGCACCATCCATAGATCGGGCTGTGTGATAGTTTCCCAGCTGAAGTCCCTGTAAAGCCTCTTGCACCACAGCCATGTTCCAGTAAGGACCTGCAGTCCTGCTAATTGCTGCAGACATCCCTCAACTCTTCACCTGTCTTCGGCTGTGTTCTCAGGACCCACCATATCTCATTGAGGACATGTGGTTAGCAATTGGTTGATAGATTTGGTACTTTTCATAAATTTTTAAGAAAAGTTGTTCTTTATGTGGAGAAACTGTTAAACCCTTGAGTAAAACCTGGCACCAACTGTGTGATTCCTTAGCTACCTATTCAATAGATCCCCATGAAACATGAAGGAGTTCAGGCAGGAGCCCTCACTACAGGAAAATTGACTGTTATCTTGAGAACAGTTCTAGCAATACCATTATACTGCACAACAGCCAGAACATCAAACCCATATTAACTTAGGCAGAAAATTGCCACTTAGGTTGTCAATATTGTTCTTGAGTATCAGTTAATGACATTTTGAAAATAATTTATGAAGTAGCTCCTCAGTTAATTTAAAGATATTTAAACTTAATAGACAGATTATTAATTATTTTAAAGCAATTTCCTTTCTCTCAGACACTGAAGTAGCAGTGAATAAGAAAGCAAAAACCTTTGAACTCTCAGAGAAGGTTCTGTATATTTATCTTTCTGATCCCGAGTTCTGCAAATCTTAGGAATAATGGTACAACTCTTGCTTTCTTCTGAAGCCTTAGACAGCACATTTAAATCTGTTCATAAAAAATTGTCATTCTAATAGAAACATTACTTTTCATGGCAAGATGACTTTCAAAGATGCTTTAAGATTCAAAGATTCATAATTGCATTTAATACCCTTATGTAATTAAATATAGGCCACAGAAAACAGATTTTAATAGGAAAGGATAAAAAATTTATGTACTCTAGCTTTTATCACTCTCTCCAAATGAAAAACAAACAAAAAACCTCACCAAACTGACACTTTAACTGCCTAACTTTAACCTGACACTTTAACATTATATGATGCACTGTTTAGTGTAGTCCTCAGTGGAGTAGTGTACCTCTGAACGTATCACATTATGTGTGCACATTATGTGCATGCTAACTCAGACATGGACGACAAATATAGTGCTCAACAGTACTGCACTGCTTTTGAGATTTGCACTTTCAAGTTCACCAGGACTTTTTCTTTAAAGGAGAGAAAAAAGAACTGTTGTAAAACAAGCCAGTTAAATAAAATCTATTACTTTTCAAAAATATATTTTGAGGGTTTTAAGCCCGCTGGTTTTGCCCGGGAAGAAAACACCCCCAGCGGAACCCCCGTGTTACCTCCAGGGTGGTCGTCAGCGAAGAGGAGGGCAGTGGCGAGTAAAGGAGGGATGTGCAACGATCGCTTTCTTCCAAAATAAAAGGTTTTAATAACGTGAAAATAACAAACAAAAAACACCTGAGGCAGGCACTGAGCAGCACCCACCCCGGGGGGAGAAGCGAAAGAGCATGTGGCCTTGGGGCCAGGGGTTTTTAACAGGTTGGTAGGTGGGTTTACAAAGGCATTGTCCTGTAAGGGTACATGGATGGGTTACCGACAGGTCAGGGGTCCAATGGGTGTTAGGGGATTGGTCTTGTGGTGGCTAAGCCAACCACAACCTGGGAAAGATGGAAAATTCTGGATGTGTGCCCATGTTTGGGGACAAAAGAGGCAACAGAAACCTCTGTCTCCAGGAGGCACACTGCAACAAAAATCCTTATTTTTACGAATTTATTTTTAATTATTTTCAATAATTAATTATTTTAAATTAATAGACAGAAAGAAAACAGGATATAAAAAAAAAAAAAAGAAAAA
>NW_008593087.1:54946-59954 GCF_000691845.1 Merops nubicus | reverse complement strand
CCCATAGTTGGCATGGGAAACAGCCAGACCAGCCAGTTAAACACATAAGAAAAAGGTGCCCACATGGCGACTCTCACCCGATCGACCCGCGTTCGCAAAGGCCTAAACAGACCAGGGCTCAGCTCCAGGTAGAGTCAGGAGGTCTTCCCTGAACCAGGAAGCTCTGTGGAGTGCACTCCACAGACAGACACTCCTGACTCCCTGCAAGTGGTCCCAGCTTTTATCCCCAAGCGGGGCCACCTGACCTTTGTCAACTCAGTGCGGGACCCCTGGGGCTCATTTCCCTTATGTCTCTCCCTGCAGGGCCGGCCGCACCCTGGGGGGCAGCTATAAGGCAAACTCACCTCCTCTGTATGAAGGGCTGTGGGAATCACCCATATGTCAACCTTAATTCGGGGGCTCGGGGTTCAAACCCCAGCATTTCAGCTACCCCATTGCGTCTCTAATTCTAGTGACATCATAGCTCAGCAGCTGTGCGTAGGTTGGCGGTTCTTACTGTTTGCATCACGGGCTGTATATGTTTGTACACAGGGCTTCAGATGTACTCCTGTCTGCCCTACTTTCAAAGGGGGTGAGAAAACCTCCTCTGGAACCCTCTCCAATATGTGCTGCCTCATTCTCTGTTCTTCCACTTACCTGAAGGCTTTGGTTTCTGTTCCCTGGTGAACCTAGTTTAAAACTCTTCTCACTAGGCTGGCAAGTCTTGGCAAAAATACTCTTGACCTCCTTTGTCAGGTAGATCCTGTTTCTCCCCAGAAGTCCTCATTCCTCTGAGGAGCCCATGTTAACAAAGCCCCTAATGCTTTGCTGCTGTTAGCAGGCCTGCTGGAAGGTGGTGATCTGCAGGTGCCTCTGCTTCTGGCTTTCCCCTTGACTGGCAGGATCAAGAAGGCTACTGCACTAACTCTTGTTCACTTCATACAGGGAATTAAAAATCTTCCTTGGTTGTGCTGTCGGGGTCAATGGGGATGGTGTGAACAGGTGTAGGTTGTGAGCCAAGCATTTTGCAGATACATTTTTTACCTAATGGTGAAGTTGTTTCTCGGCAGTGACAACTGAAATAAACGATTCCTTTTTGAAAGGCGTGTAGCTGCATTGCTTTAACTCACCAGCAGTTAGGACTTCCATTGAGACTCACAGTGCTTTGTCAAAAAAGGACTTTGAAGGCCCATACTAACTAAATTGGTGCTGATCACAACTGTGTACAGACATGAAAAATGTACTTTGTGCTACTGAATCATAGTTAAAATCTGTCTTCCCGTGTTACCTGTACTTAGTACAGTGCTGAAGAGGCTCTGTCCTGTTCTGCATTACTTCCACAGTTGTGTTCAGCATCTGGGTCGCTGATGTAGTACTTCACAGATGTCTTAATAGCAAGCTGGAACTTGGTAGTGAAGAATAAGGGCTGAGGAGTCTAACTTCCACATTCTGACCAGTTCTTGATCTAACTGTGTGTGCTTGTTGGTGCTAGTTAATGTTGAGCATGTGACCATGGGAGATGCCTGAGGGTTCCTGAAATAGTTTTCCATACAAACCACTGGACATGTTTTAAATAACAAAGTTGCTGCTTAGGCTATAGTCGTATTCAAACTACAGGTAGAAGAATCTGATTTGTTAGTAGTATCTTGAATTGCCCAGTACAAAAACTCGTGTATGAGGACAAGAGAAGATGAGATCTGTTGCATACTATATTCAAGAAACATTACAAAAGTTATGTTATGGGATTACATAGTCAAAACCACAAATCTGAAAAAATATAAACACTGGTCATCACCTCTGCAGTGAATGCTCATTGGTATGTTTATTGCAGCTTATTTCCCATATGATTTTACATGCAACATAATGGGTTCAGTAAGAAGGATGACACTTGCTACCTTACTTCCTTCATGTGATCCTATGCCTGAGTTGTTATACTTGAGTAAAACTGGTAATTCTCCTATGGTAGTGAGTTCTTATTCTGTCTATTACGATAATATTGAGGTGCCCCCTTAATTACAATATAGGAGGAAGAAGGGATTATTAGTTTGAAACAGTTACTGAAAGTATTAGACCAAACCTTGTCATTGTAAGTAATTTAGATGTCGTGATTTGGTACCTCACTCAAGGCACAGACTGTGACTTTTGTGATTTTGAAGTTTGACTTTAACTGAGGCTCAAGGAAAGTGGCTTCACAAGTGTCGAGTCTCATTTTAAGCTTGTAGCAGACAGTGGGAACCAGAGTCTTATACAGACTTCAGGCTAGAGCTGCAACTGTAACAGCTCTTTTTCTGTCTGAAGCTTTATGCTTTAATTCATGTTATATTTCGATATGCTTTCTGCTTGTAGTATTTGTACTAACTGTCATCTCTTCTCCCATGCTCACTTGCTCATCTCTCCTGCATCTCAGCCTCTTCGTTAGTCCAGCCTTGTTTTCACATAAACAAAAATATGAGAGGTACACTATTATGGTAAGATTAGCTTTGTAGCTTTTGGTGGAGGAATTATTATAGTGTGGTGCCTTTATTTGCCAAGAGGGTGGACTTACCCAGTGTGCTTGACCTAATCAGACTGTTTAGATGCAGTAACCTGATACTTCCTGGAAGCATCAGGCTTAATGTGCATGTATTACTTAGTGTAAAAAGAGCAGCTGGGAATGGACTTAGGCAGTTAAAGCAATTCAGCTGACCCAGACCCCTTCAGAGGGGCCCTGACAAAGAAGGGTGACTGGGAGCAGAGAACCTGTAGATGAGTTGTCCCAACAGCTGCATGGATTAGTAGTGTGTGATAAACTGTATAAATGAACCCTTAAGACTCCATTGTGCAGGCATCCATAGCCAGTTAGATGTAAATATGTAGATTAGCTGATCTCCTAATAGATGCAGAACACCTGAATTTGCTGCCATACGCTTTGTTCCAAATTTCCATCTTAGAGATTGTCTTCAGGGCTAATGTTTTAATGTAGGCTGTAGAGCTGTTTACCTTTATTCACATTCATTTTAATATCCAACTTGCATGTGGTTTTCATGATGAAGGATTTGAAGCTGTTTCATGACTGACTCATATTTAGAGGGTAGCAGCAACCCATCAAAGGGACACAGGATGCAGAATTGGAGCTAGCCAAAGATACTAAGCAGATAAATGTTTTACAGGGTTTTAAATGAGGATCTTGACACAACTGGAAATTAGAACCATAGTAGAAAGATAATGACAGTGACATTATGCTAAGGTTCCAGAACATGCTGTACTGATGCAAGAACGATGCTGTGTGCTTACAAGCTCGGAATAAAATAAACCAACTGTTGTAACAAGTAACACAACACCCATGTGGTCTGACCTAAGAACCATACATCCAGACCAGGAGAGCAATGCTGACTGTAACATTCCTGGTATAAAAATACAAAATACTTTTGTTTCTTTTAGTTGTTGTGTGTGGTAGTTATTAGTGGCATTGCTTGTATGTCAACATCAAATTATTAGAACTAGAGAGTACTGGATGTTAAGTAGACGGTACAAGACACTGTGACAAGACACTGATTATGGACCAGTTCTGCACTTGGCTGTTCCCCTCCAAAGCTGAAAGTCATTTGCAGGAACATGGGCACTACGATACATATGTAGTGACTTCTAAGCATCCTTATGAGAAGAGCCTGTGTTTTAGGGTAAAGAAGGGAGGGGACATAATTAGGAAGTATTTTGATGTGGCTTCTAAGAGTTTGTTTGTGTTTTTGTAAGATTTTGTGAATAAATGAATAATGGGAGGAACTTTGGATCTTCATTTGTATACTTTGGTCTCTTGTTTCTTCTAACAGGTGCTAGGCTCAGAAAGTGTATCTGCCTCATCTGTTCCCCCAAATTGCATCAGGTTTATGTTAGTTTGTGCCAACTAGCTTCTACACTATGTAAAAAAGAACTATATATTGTGTTTTAAAAAAATGTATTTTTGTATATTTTTCAACAAAAGAATTTTTTCATATTTTCTGTATATGAATACGTAAGCCCTTGATGCATTTAGGTAATCTTTCTTCAGGAATGTGTTCTTTCAGTGCAAGTTTAGAATGATGAAATGCATTGTAAATGTTATTCTCATCACCAGAGAAAAAAATAGAATTGAATATCCCATTTGGAAGGGGCCTACAATGTTCATTTAGTCCTACTGCCTGCCCACTTCAGGGCTGACCCAAAGTTAAGGCATGTTTTTAAAGAGTGCTGACCAAATGCCTGTGAAACACTGACAGACTTGGGACATCAACCACCTCTCAAGGAAGCCTGTTCTAGTATCTGACCACCCTCTCAGTAAAGAAATGCTTCCTAATGTTCAGTCTGAACCTCCCCTGGTACAGGTTGGAAGCATTCTCACACATCGTATCAACTGGATACCAGGGAGATCAGCACCTCTCTCTGCTTCCACTTCTCAAGAAGCTGTAGAGAGCAATGAGGTCACTGCTCAGCCTCTTTGGGCTAGACAAGCCCAAAGTTGTCAGCTGCTCCTCATAGGCCACTCCTTCCAGCCCTTTCACCAGCTTTGTTTCCCTCCTTTGGACACATTCAAGGACCTTGTTTTGCCAATGACCAGGCCCAACAAAAATGATACCACCACCAGCAGGAAGATGAACCAATGCACAGACTGTATTGTATACAAGAAGGACATTCCATGAATGATCGCTGGGGGTACAAACAAGTCAATCAGCTGGTACATAATTGACGCCACCCCCAACGATCCCAAAAAGGACGTAACTCGGCCCACAACAGGTGGTACAAACAGAGACCCGAGGTTGCCCACAGTTGGCATGGGAAACAGCCAGACCAGCCAGTTAAACATATCAGAGAAAGGTGCCCACATGGCAACTCTCACCCGACTGGCCCGCATTCGCAAAGGTCTTGAGCAGACTGGAGCCCAGTTCCAGGTAGAGTCAGGAGGTCTTCCCTGAACCTGGAAGCTCTGTGGAGTGCACTCCACAGAGCAGAAGCTCCTGACTCCCTGCAAGTGGTCCCAGCTTTTATCCCCAAGCAGACACCTGACCTTTGTCAA
>NW_008593087.1:52434-54928 GCF_000691845.1 Merops nubicus | reverse complement strand
GCTCTCCCTGCAGGGCCGGCCGCACCCTGGGGGGAAGCTATAAGGCAAACTCACCACCTCTGTATGAAGGGCTGTGGGAATCACCCATATGTCAACCTTAATTCGGGGGCTCAGGGTTCAGACCCCAGCATTTCAGACCTTCACATCTCTAACTGTGGTGCCCAGCACTACACACAGTGCTCATGGTGAGGTCACACCAATGCTGATTACAGGGAGATAATTGCCCCTTTTGGCCACGTGGCTATACCCTGTTTGATGCACCCCAGGAGGTGATTTGCCGTCTTAGCTGCCAGGGCACACTGCTGGGTCCTGTTGAGCCTTCTGTTGACCAGCACCCCCAGATCCCTGTCTGCAGGACTGCTCCTTAGACACTCCTCTCCCATGTTATACTTGTGCTCAGTGTTATCCTGTCCCAGGTGCAGAAGAGTCTGGCTCTTGGACTTGTTAAATTTTATCTTATTAGTGGTTGCTCAATGCTCCAATCTCTCTAGAGCCATCTGCCGGGCCTCTTGTCCCTCAAGATAGTCAACAGCACCTCCCAGCTTGGTATAATCAGCAAACTTAATAATGGTGTATTTGACTCCTGCATCCAGATCAGACAGAAGTACCGAACAGAGCTGTTCCTAGAATTGAATCCCCAAGAGGAACACCACTGGTGATGGGTTGCCAGCCAAACACAGCCCCATTCACTACAACCCCCTGAGCCCTGCCCTTCAGCCAGTTCTTTCGCTCTGCTTCCCTGTTGCTGCTAGTCCTGATAGTCATGACTTGTGCTCTCTGCTTCCTTTTATAGGTGACATTCACCTCTATGCGCTTTTCTGACCACTGTATGCATTTTGATGGTACTTAAACACTTCTTGCTTTTGTAGCACGCAGCCATGCTAGAGCTTTCCTTTCCTGATGGTCCTCAGATGGTTTATGAGGCTGCAGTATTCCAGAACACACACTCTTCTGGCTTGCTGGATTATCAGTCTGTAGCTTCTCTGTCACCCTTTTGGTATGAGTGTTCTGTTACTCTGCTTTTGAGAGCTGGATTTTGCCATGCAGATGCAAAAGCACTTCTTACTCCAGAGCTGGTCCAAAGACCTTTATGTAGTTTAACCACTAATTTTTCAAGAACTAAACCTGGGGATTTACCTCCTTAGGAACACAGTATATTGAAGAGAGACCTTCTCTGCAGAGCCTTCTAAGCACAATTTCTGGTAATACTTGTTTCTAGATAATAGCAGGCAGTAAGTTGTATGCCAATCTTGCTGTGTATTTGTTGGTGTTCAGGGTTGGTTTTTTGATCCATGTTTGAGATTGACTGTGTGGAAATCCTTGGAGATTCAGGACACTTATCGTTTCTGAACTGAGGTGGATTTAGCAAAGCTCTGGCACAAAGTGTTAATATTCAGCATGCCATAAACCATTCATGATATAGCCTTTGTTAATAGCCAAAACTTAAATTGCCTATAGCTTGAATCATCAGATGATCTGTTCTAGTGTACTTCACCACAAAATTATTAGTTCACATAAATGAGGATTGTCTCTCTCTCCAGATATCCTTCTGACCATACTTTAGCTTATCTTACCGTTGCTTTAAAGTTCCTTCTTGCTTGCCTTCAGATCAGGTAGACCGTTTTACTCCCTTGGTGTGCAATGCCATGAAAGCAGTCTTGTTTGAGCTGTGAATAACAGGGTTTTCAGTCCTCTGGGCATACAATCCTTCGAAGCAGCATAGCAGTCAACATAAAGTAGCACAAATAAAGGCTTTGAGCAGCGTGCCACTGAATGGACACACTGAAAGATCTCAGAAAAGAGTGGCAGGCAAGGAATGCATAATGTGCAGCAGTAGGTGGTAGCTGCTTGCTGTGGAGTATAGAGCTAATGCCACCATCAGTTTCACCCTCAGCTTGCATAAGGAAAAGTTTACAGAAGTCACTGGGACTCTTTGGGTATAGCAACACGTGTACTTATTTGGAAAGTAATGCCAACTTGAGCAGCTCCCACTTTGCTCCATCCTTGTTGACAATGCCATGAATTCAAATGGGGAACTGGTGTGTTGGAAAAACAGTTTGGCAGGCAGATTTATTTCTGATGAGGGTGAGTTAGAGCTGGTGGGCTGGACACAGGATGGGAATTACTATTGTAGGCTGTGGTGAAAGGAGGGCTTGGAGCTTGGCGTGTAACTGGGCCCTCGGGCTCCAAGGACAGGTTTTATGAGACTGGATAGAAACTGGACTAGGAAAGTGGTTCTGTTTGTTGAGTTGCTCATAACAAGCTTTAATTACTTAAGTGCAGGTAATATTGCTGACTAATTATTTTTTCCTTTCTGTTGAGTCATTCTGTGGGCTTAGTGATTGTTAGTGTTTTTTTTTTTTTTTTTTTGTTTCTTGTGCGGTTCTGGAAGTGGTTGTTTTTGGAGGGAGGTCCAGATGTGTATCAACATTTTGAAAACTGAAACTGGAAGGATTTGCTATTGGTTCATTTAATTTCTGTGTAGGAATGGAAA
>NW_008593087.1:0-52403 GCF_000691845.1 Merops nubicus | reverse complement strand
GGAAAGAAGGAAAATGCAACCCAGTGTTGCAGCCAAATTAGAGTATTCATCTTCAGTTTTGCAGTTTCTTGCATTTCTCAGAATGTGTAAAGTTAATTTGCTTTGTTCTTACATTAAAGCACCAGTGTACTGTAATTGAACAGCATTTCAGTTGCGTGAATAGTTTCTTTGTATTTTCTTGAGAAATTGCATCATGTGAAATGAATTATGTATATAGTTTTGCTTTTATTCTAGAATAAACATTGATGAAAATCCGAGAAGTGTTCTCAAGAGGTCTGGTAGCTGCAAAAGTTTCATTCTTACTATATTTCTGATAATGCTTGTTCAAGAGCTTGTGTGTTATTATGTTAATGTAAAGCAAAGAAGATAAACAGCTGTGCAGACTGATAGTTTACTCAGTAGTCCGTGTAGTTTATGAGGCAGATAAATGAAGATATATCTTGATATTTAAATTTTTTTTCCTTAACTGTATTGTATTTTCTTTGGTAATGAAATATGCCAACTTCTTGCTGGTTGATGGTTGCAGCTTATTGTATCATTTGTGATGGTATATAAAAATGGCAAAGTAGTAAATAAAGGAAGTGTTTTGGACTGCCCAGTCTACACCACCTCTTTATTTCTAGTAGGTGTTTAATCATTGATAATTAATTTTTTTAGCTTTAAACCTAAAGACCTGTTTGATCTGCTTAAAAAAAAAAAAAAATAAAGCAAAACAAACGATTCTTAGTGTTTCCTTTGTGATGCTTTTACAGTTATTAAAGACCATAAAGGAACCTGCTAAAAATTCAGCATGGCCATAGAAGATAGCGTTATGCATTGGTAAACATGATGTAAAGGGATATGTATTTAGAGACCAGAAGGTACTAATGGCTGCAACTACTTGGAAAGTTGCAGGCTAGCGTGTTGCATATCACACATAGTAATAGCTATGCTTGCTAAAACGTGGCTTATATTATAAACTATATTTGGAGCCAGTTCTGTTAAGATTTATGTTAGTTCAACTGTATAACTTCATAGTGCAATAATAACGTGATATATATTACAGCATAGTTCATGGGGATTACTTACACTTAAGAACTAACAGGAAACCTTTGCATGGGCAGCAAACTAATTAACACTGTTGGTAGATACTTTAAAAAATAGAGTGTTTGTGGCTGCAGCTGAGGAGCCTTATATTCAATCAGATTGTATTTTCCTATGAGGATATAATCTAGCAATTGTTGAGTGATGCAGGTAATTTAGAAAGAACGTAGAAGTTCAGTGAGTGTTCATTCTCTGCATCAGTCAGAAAAAAGGAAAGAAGAATGGTGTAAGAAAAAGGCCGCAGCATCTGGCTGGCATCCTTTCTCAATCATTTCTATAATTGTTTGCAGTTAAGGAACAAATTATAATAGTTACTGTCACCTTCCAGCATAACCCTGAAATCTTTCATGTCCTTTTTCAGGGCTGAAAAGGGTTTTGGGAAGGTCAGTAGGGCATATCTGTATGGGTGTAGTTCTGTGGCTTTGTGTCTGTATGGAGCACAGGCAGAATGAGAAATATTTATTTTCAAAAACCAGTATTTACTTACCTTCCATATAAAATGAAGGCACTAGCCTTTAAAAGGAATGGTTTACCTGACAGACTTCAGTAAAATCCTGTGAACTAGTTGGGCACTGTTTGGGTGTTCGTATTTCTGCATGCTGTATTAACTCCCAACAAATAAAAAGTAACAAGTTATCCCTGGTGAATGCATTTTTTGCAAGTTTTGTGATAAAAACCAACTTGTGCTACTTTTTGAACGCTTTTATCCCTTGCTTTTTGTTTTGTGGGGCTTTTCTTGGTTTGTTTTTGTGAAGAAGCTCTTAATTCACTCTCTCTAATTTGCAAATTGCTGACAGTGATAAACTAGGAGTAGTGTAATTAGGAATAGCTGGTGGACAAAAGCTTGGTACTACTAATTGTAGACTTAGCAGGCATTCTGTATGTAGGAATTTGAGAAGTAAAAAAACCACGTCAATCCTTTCATCTCGTTCCAAACGTAGGACTGTGCTAGTTGTTTGGTCAGGCTGCGTGGAGGTCTCAAGGGCATGGATGTTTGAGGAATAGTTGTAGCCTTCCACAGCAGAGAACAGGCTATCTCTTCTCCCAGGGAAATATTCTGGTATGGGCCATCTAGTCCAGTGGTGACCACCGCTACCTTTGTTTTGACAAAAGTAATGCAAAACTTCACGATTAGTATGTATGATCTTAATGATAAATATATTAGTTGTATATTGTGGAAACTGCGCAGCATCCTTTATGAAGGATCATATGAAGGAACATCTAGAGAGTAGTAGCTTTGATTGACAGGCACGAGAATATTGCTTATTCTGCCATCTGATCTGCATTAGTCAGGCCCTTCTCTAGTTTTGTAGCTTGCTTGCTCTAATTAGAATTACAGAATCATAGAAGGGTTTGGGTTGGAAAGGACCTTACAGATCATCTAGTGGACGTTTAAGAATTTAGCTATATGGATTAAGTTAGTAGATCAGAGTTTTTAATTGTAATTGCTATTAGGCATATTCATGTATTTAAATACCCAGGATATATTGTATTATTTATAATAATCTATATAAAATGATGATGTTTTAAATGATTCAAATACATACACTCTGTGTGTACACCTGAAAACGGTTTTGTGTTGTCTTGCAGCTTACAGAGGATGAAATTGCAACTATTCTGAAATCTACTCTTAAAGGACTTGAATACTTGCACTTTATGAGAAAAATACATAGAGATATAAAGGCTGGAAACATCCTTCTTAACACTGAGGGGCATGCAAAATTAGCTGATTTTGGTGTGGCTGGCCAGTTAACAGTAAGTACCTGTGGAAAGTTCATTTAAATAAGCTTTAGTGTTACTAAAAGTTTTTTTTTTTTTTTTGAGTTCTGACTTTTTCTTCTGCATTGAATGTTGTGTTTGAGGGATGACTAATGGTAGTGGTAGAGCTTCATCATGGTGAGTATTGAATGTATTGCAAGGCCATTTAGTTTTTAGCTGCTTATTTTTATAACCCAGTGTACTTCAAATGCCTGATGATCTGACTTTAAACTTTTCTCTGAGGTTTATGATCACTGTCTCCTGTTTCGCTTCTGTAGGCGGATGGGCTGAACCTGTTTGACCTTCACTGGATGTCACTACCGTTTGACCTTTGGGTGGCTAATTTAACTTAAATACAGAATTAATATCAAAAGAATCTGCAAATAAACATCTCTGTTTTAATTGCATAAATAATATAATTACAGGATACAATGGCAAAACGTAATACTGTTATAGGAACTCCATTCTGGATGGCTCCTGAGGTAATACAAGAGATTGGCTATAATTGCGTGGCAGACATCTGGTCACTTGGCATCACTTCAATAGAAATGGCTGAAGGAAAGCCTCCATATGCTGATATTCATCCAATGAGGGTAAGTTTGTGTGGTAGTGTTCTTGTGTTTGTTGTATTAAACAAAAAAAATCCAAAACTAGAGAAAACAAATCCGAATTCATAAACCTGTATGTTTGTTGCACAAAGATTAAGATTAAGGATTTTCACTCGCTGTCTTGCTTCCTATTTACTGCAGTTTTGTTTTAACATGTCTTTTAAAGTTTCAGAATGCTTTTATCTCCACTTGAGAGAGAGCTAAAGCAGTAAGCGCTTAACTGACTTGGAGGTAACATTATAGAGCCTCGTCCATGCTGTACTTGGACTTGGCGTTCTGTTAGCGAGGGGCCATCAGGCTTTGAAAGGGAGTTCAGAAGTGAAGATGCCCTAAAAGATTCACAGTTGTCCTATGTGAGCACTGCTAATATTTGTAACCCCAGACAGTTTTTATCTATTATTGACTCTTAAAGTTTGTCACCTAACTACTTTACTTTTAGCAATAGAAAATATAAACAGAATTAGTTGCTGTATGAGAAGTAGCAGTTATAAAAGAATTACTTGGAGAAGTTCATGGGGACCAGTGTTTATCTAGGTGTAACTGTTGCCACTCTTAGTCATGCTTTATGTTTTTGAAATGAGCTATAAAATAGCTACACTGCTTGCACTGAGCATCAATAAATACTTCGTTCTTGAATTATTTATTTCTAAAGTTCATTTGGTATTAGTAAGCCACTTTTAAATTTTTGTATTAATAATATTTTATTCAGGTTTCTTTTGTTGGTGGTTCATGTATCAGGATCTTAATATAAGGAAGCCACCACTGTTGAAAGAGAAGGTACTGTTCATATGTGACTACTGTAAGGTGATGCATGTATGAATTGAAGTGTATTTAGTGCTGTTGGGTTCTTGATTTTTGTTTGTAGGGTTCTTGATTTTTCTTTTTTGTTTTTTGTATGTGCGTTTTGGAGCAGAGATGTTTCCTGAAGTTTTATGGCAATGTGCAGCTCAGTTAAAGCTAGTGAAAATATAACATAGTCTTGGAAGAAAAGCAATTTTCCTCCACCATATTTTTTTTCTCAGCTTAATTAACTATTTTAAAATGACTGTTCCAACTGAAAATACTCAGATGATAGCTGAGAACACAATATGTATGTCTGAAGCTTGTTTTTGATGGAAACTATTTAAGATGAAAAAACATTCAGAAATATTTTGAAGAACTGTTGATTACAAATTAAATACATTTGATCATACTGGGGTTTTTGGTTGTACTTCTAATGAAAATGTCTTAATTACATCAGAGTTCATTTTAACATCACTATATGTAGTTGCACTAGCTATTGAAAGGCAAGGACTACATTATCAGAGAGCATTTTTATATACATGACAATAGCTGCTTATAAATCAAAGGTCACTGAGTTTGAAAGCTTGTGAATCTGTATAATTCTTGTAGTCAAATGAATGCTATCAAAGGCCAAACAAATTTAACACAACAATTCTGGATTACATAGAACATGTGTTCTTTTTAATAAATTACGTTATTGTTTTTAAGGGCTTGTATGCAGTTAGTACTCTTTCGTGTATTTGATACCCACAGTTTTTCTTAATTTTTATTAGCAAGTTGTTACAGTGGTTAACAAGAAATACACAGATTTAAGTTGCAATGCTTTTCCCACTGTCATATGATACAGCTTCACAGGACTTTTGGACATATGCAGATGCTTTCCTACTTTGTTTTAGTTATGACATGGAATTGATACAGGCAAGCATGAAAGCTTGGGCAAATTTTCATTGCTTTTTCTAGATGTTGCTGGAGTTCTGTGGTATTTATGTAAGGCCCAATTTTGTTACTTGGGAATGCATGTTGAAATTACCATGTACGTTGTTTTGCTGTAGGGTGCTTGGCACTGCCACAAAGGTAATGCAGTGCCAGTAGGCCATTTCCTCGTCAGCTGCATTTACAGCTTAATAGAAATATTACATGACTTCTTTAAACAAGTGTGTTGGCAGAGAGGAAATAGCAGATTCCATGCAAACAAGCATAACTTCCTCTGCTTAACCACACTCTAGCTACTCTAAAGAAATCTACCAGTTTCAGCTGAGAAAGAATGAGAAGTGGGAGGTGCAAAATGGAATTCGATGTGGGGGCAAAAACCAGCATTTCTTCTTTCTGTTCAAGTATTCCTGTTTTAACATATTTGACTGCGCAGGTGTCGTCAATGTTAATTCACTTGTTTCTGCTGCAAACCCGAGTTTTGACAGAACTAGCAGTTGGCATACTTGGTTTGAGGCTCAAAGGCCAAGACCATTTGCCAGCCCAGTAAATCTAATGTTTTATTCACGTAAGAATTATGGAATGCCTCACATATTCAATGTCAGAGCTCTTATATGCATTTGCTAATAATCAAAAGTGAAACTTGTGTATTTTCTCTGAACTTACATCAAAGGAGGAGCATTTTCAAGTAGTTTTAACAGAGGAAGAAGTACAGATATCCTCAAGGTTGCCCTAAAATCTTGTGATACAGCCACGAGAAATAGCAAGGAATTTGCTGATAAGTCAAAATTAACTCAAACCTAGATAACTTAACCTGTGCAGCCTGGCTAAAAGCATGCTGATTGCAGTAGTCTGTGCAGCAACCAGGGTTCATGTGGCTGGCTGGCAGTGTCTGCATCTGCCTTTGATTGCTCTGCTAGGATGAGCAGTTATCAAGTTATAGTGGAGCTAATTAAAGGGGCCTTCAATGTGATTCTAGAACAAGACCCAATGGCCTACTCTGAAGCTGCAGTGAGATGTTCTAACAGCTGTGTTCCTGTGTCCCCCCTGCTGTCCTGCAGGGATTGTGGTATAAGTATTTATGTCTTAGCACTCACTGTCTGAATTGAATTCAAACTATTAACTGCTTTGTTCAGTCTCTCCTCACCATGCAATATCTGTCTTTATTATTTCTGTTTGTTTCTAAATTCCTTTGTTTCCCCCAATCTGTAATGGAAGCAATGCCATGATCATACACTGCTGTGAGGCTGTTATTTTTATGATTAATTCAAGCCAATTTAAGTGTGGGCAGCTGGTTGTAGAGACAGCCTATCCTTCTCCAGGAACTCCTGACCTTTTTGTTAAGTAAACACTATTATTTTTGTGGCCTCCCATGGAGTTGGATAAAGCAGCTGATGTTCTGAGAAGTGCACGTGACAGAAACCTGTCAGAGGTGAGCTGGAGAAGCTGGAGCATGTAGATGGACAGGGGAGGTTTGGCCACAGCCATGCACTGGGCCTTGCAGACTGACCGTAAAACTGCAACCTGCATTTTATAAAAATTTGCTTTTATTTGCAAGGTCAACATTTAGTGACAGGTTGATATGCTTCATTCAGATAAATGCTGGTAGCTCTCTCCCCCCCTATGGCCCCCCCAAAAAAGCCAAACTCTCCTCCCCATCTCTTTTCTTTCATGCTTATCAGGCAGCTGCAATAATTCACATTGCTGTGCTATGGAAGAAGCTGGTGGTAGATGTGTTTTTCAACACTTCACAGTATTGGCCTTTGTTTCTTTATGGTGAGGTTTGTTAGAAATGGACATGTGGGTATCACATGTTCTACAGTGAATTAGAAGAGGCCAATTTGAACTGCTTCCATTTGCCTTAAGTCCAATCATGATATTTATTTTTCCATGGCACTTACCCAGATTATCCATGCCTCCTGCTTAGCCTGTGTCATTTCCACCCTGCACTAATCTGTTTGTAATAACCTTTTATTCTTGATGTATCTTATAACAATCTACCATTTCCCATTTTTTTTATGCTCAGCATATTGCATTAAAACTGGAGATTGAAGTGAGAATTTTTGCTGTGTAAAGCTGTAAGAACTGAGGAAGGTGTCATGTTGAGTATTGTTGTCTGATTGAGACCGGTTTTTTAATCGTTGGGAAAATAGTTTCCTCTATGCCTTTTGTGCCAGAAGTTGGGGAGAGGGGAAAAAGAAAAACCACTTCTGGCAATGTCAGATGTCTTTCTGTATAGTCACTTGCATTTCTTCTCTCCAGCAGATGGAATTGTCTCATCGGTTTCTGTTATTTCCTTTGAGAGTTCACCTATCTTATCTCAGCATTACTGCTTTTAATTTAGAGTAGGTCTGTAGAAGTATACTATATGGTTTCCTTATTTTAGGGCTTTTGCTTATCTTTAGAAAAGAGTGTGAGTTAACTTCTGAAGGTCCTTTTCCTTTTAAGAACTTTCTATGAGACCCTTTTTGTTAATTTGTAACTTGAGATCTTGCCTGCCGTTTCTAGATAGAGTGAACTAATATTTAAAGAGATTTAAAATATGGATTTTTGATTATACATTACTGTTTATTATTTTACTACCACTTCAAAATCTTGTGGAAGAATGACAGTGAGCTGTGGTAACCAGGACTCACTGAGTGGGATTCCTCAGGGAGGTCATAATTCTTCAGTATTTCTGTTGTGCACTCCATGTTACAATAGTTCCCTACAATTAAATATCCTATGTGCTTTTAGGCAACTTAACATATCAAGACTGTTCAAAAATACTTAAATTCATAAATACATGTGAAACTCTTAATACATCCAGTTCTTGGAATATCAATCTTCAACAAATACCTGTTGCAAGGGCCAAACTGACTTTCTTGTAGCCTGTCCTACCTGTCCTTTTGGACTTGTTCTAGTTGGGCATATCAATGAAATGACATTGGGTTCTAGGCCTTTCATGGATAAGTGTTCCCCCACAAAGCCTCCCTCCTCCTCCACTCATTTGTTCTTCCACCTTTGAATGCTGTTGCTGTGATACAGCTGAACTTCATCGGGTAAGCTTCCACTGGCCTTCAGTTTGCCTGCAGCTGAAAGCAGGTGTGGCTTCTGTGGTACTATTATGACCAGAATTTCAAATAGGTGTTATAACTTCATTCAAGAAAAAAAATGAGCACAATTAATACCAGACAGTACTTGTCATATGTTCTCTATATAGTTTGGGAGAGGGGAGGAAGTCTGTGTCAGAGGAGTTACTTCCCATGTAAATCACCACGAGAAGTGCAATGCCATATGATAATAGGGTACGTAGCATTTTCTCTTTGAGAGAGTAGTAGTAGTAGTAGTAGTAGTAGTAGTATGTGGTTCAAACCAATTGCACCTATACAAATACCAGTGCTGATCTGAATATTATATATTGGGTAGTTGTCTTTTTTAGTTCAGCAACTTTCTTTTCAGGATTGAACTCTATAAGGAAATGTGACTTGCTTTGTTTAAGGTTTCTTAAAAAAGAAAGCTTTAAATTTTCTTTAAATATACTGATACTTCAAATCTAAGTTGCCTGTCTACCTGCTCTGATCTGAATGTGAAAAATTGTTGTATGGCAATTTTGGTATCAGTAAATCACCCCAGACAAGACACTTCTTCCAGCAGTACATTTAGAAAAGAAAAGTTTCAAATGCTTTTTTCATTCAAGATTTATTTCACTTGTTAAAATAAACATAGATTTAAAATTTTTTTTTATTTTTATTTTTTTAACCTTGAAGAATGACCAATGTTTATAGGATGTGAATGGACCTCTTTACCTGAACCACTTCTGGTGTGGTAAACTATTGTTGAGGTGTAGGCCAGTTTCTAACACTCTGCTCACGACTTGACTCCTTTCAACAAGGCTTCTGGAATCGAGATGATAATGTTGGGCAAATTAAATAGTTGTGTACATTTCAGCTAGCACATCTGTTCGTATTCCGTTGCTTGTGAGCAAATGCCTGATGTGCATACCTAAATGAGAGATTTGCATAGACTTTGCCAGAACCTTAATATCTGGATATTAATTGTGCTGATCACCAGGAGAGTTGCTCTTTCTGTGCATTAAGGTGCCACTTCGTGCTTGCTGTAATTGTGGTGAGAGTTGGACTTTGTTGCTTATTTTGTCAGGGTTCTTTAATAGGTGCGTAAATCAAGTTTTCTTTGGGTTGTTTTATGTAACTTAAATTGAGGAAATACTTATTTTCTGGAATGCAATTAAGGCAACTGTTAACTATTGCAGTAATGTAATTTTTACTAGGTGAAAAGAGCCAGTTTTTACATACTTGGTAATTGTGTCAGTTTGCCATCAACTTTCACTGTGGCCGAGTTATTCTTAGTGGTGAATTTGAAACTAAATGAACTACAGACTGTGATCCTGTGAAGAAATCATTGTTTGTCAGAGTTGCACTTGTGGCTCATGGACAAACTGCTCATAGAGCTGCAGAGATCCTGATCTATAGACAATTATTTTTTTTTTTTAATGTCACGATATATATGGATCTCCAAACTTAAAGTTATGATTTATGATTTTAGTTAATATGTGCTTGTTGTTTGCTTACATATGTCAGATGATCTGTGGAGGATTCAAGTGCTTTCCTCCTTAGGCTCCTGTTGTTTGTGGAAACGTGAGGCATAGATGCTGACATATTACCCTTTGAACATAACTTCTTTTTTAGTACTTAATACCTGCATGATTCATGGAGGAAGTGAATTTAAAAAGGATTTAATCTGGTCATTTGCTTCTCACCAGGCCTTGTGACCAGGACTGCTATCTACTCACTGTAGAGGAGATAGTGGAGAATATTCTGTTGAGAATATTCTGTTGAGTGAGGAGGTGAACCCACGTATGAACCTCTAGCTTATAGTCTATTTTGTTGTGAATGTTCTGCCAACGACCAGGCCCAACAAAAATGATACCACCACCAGCAGGAAGATGAACCAATGCACAGACTGTATTGTATACAAGAAGGACATTCCATGAATAATTGCTGGGGGTACAAACAAGTCAATCAGCTGGTACATAATTGACGCCACCCCCAACGATCCCAAAAAGGACGTAACTCGGCTCACAACAGGTGGTACAAACATAGACCCGAGGTTGCCCACAGTTGGCATGGGAAACAGCCAGACCAGCAAGTTAAACATATCAGAGAAAGGTGCCCACATGGCAACTCTCACCCGATCGGCCCGCGTTCGCAAAGGTCTTGAGCAGACTGGAGCCCAGTTCCAGGTAGAGTCAGGAGGTCTTCCCTGAACCAGGAAGCTCTGTGGAGTGCACTCCACAGACAGACACTCCTGACTCCCTGCAAGTGGTCCCAGCTTTTATCCCCAAGCAGACACCTGGCCTTTGTCAACTCAGTGCGGGACCCCTGGGGCTCATTTCCCTTATGTCTCTCCCTGCAGGGCCGGCCGCACCCTGGGGGGAAGCTATAAGGCAAACTCACCACCTCTGTATGAAGGGCTGTGGGAATCACCCATATGTCAACCTTAACTCAGGGCTCGGGGTTCAGACCCCAGCATTTCAGTGATATAGAAATAAAATTTCTTCCCATTTTTCAGCATGCCTAGCACAGAATTTTAATGAAAGTTCCTTCATACTAAGCACAGCTTATTAGAAAAAGATAAACAGAATAAAAGAAATAGTATGTGAGTTGTTCTCAGACACTGCAGACAAGTTTAGAGGTGTCCAGTTGCAAAACACATGTAACGAAGTCTGTGATATTTTACTTATTGTCTTAAACTGTAATCAGTAATTCATTGCTTGAATTCACCAGATTCAGTTACATGTATTGAGCCTCTGAGAGAGCTGATGTGCTAGCAGAGCATCCAGTTTCTAAGACTTGACAGCTTGCTGTGCAAAGGGATAGTACGCTTAACATCAGCCCATTTCAACTGGAGTGTTCTTTGTGATACTGTTAGAAAGCAAGATTGGAAAAATACAGTTTGCCCTCTGGCAAAACTTACACATGATAAAAAATTTCTCCCTAATACTCCAAGGAACTTTTTGAAGAAGTTTAGTAATTTCTTTCTTAAGAGCCTTTACTTCCTTCTTCCCACAGAAAAGTTTGACAGATCTCTCAGAGTTTTGGAACTCTTGAGAGTACAAACCACATAAAAGACTGGATACATACGGTAGTTCAGTTCTTGTTCACTAGAGATTTGCAAAGGGTGCAGGACTGATAATCTAATTTGTTTTAATCAAGATAATACCTTGACAGCATCTGGTTCTTTGCAGAGAGGAAAAATACAGAGCAGAGTGTAAAGAGCATAAGAAAGTAAATAGATAGAGATATTGGCAAACAAGGTTGGGTTGGATTCAGCTTTGGAAATCCAGATGATGCTACTGAGACAAGACAGGCAAAGCTTTGTGAAGTCTGGAGAAGAATTCATTAATGAGAGGAAATCAACACTTTGTAAAGGTTCATGTTCATTCATGTTTGTCTAATCAGCACAGAATGGTATGGTATTGGCATTGCTGCACATACTATGGAAGCATTACATTACTTGAGGTGTGTATGATTAAATTAGAGGATGACAAGGCCCTATTCCTGTCCACATTAAAGCTTTTGAAAAGTCTACAATCTAATGTATGCGATTGTCATCTTCCTGTACATACTGCTTTTCTTATCTACTCTTCTCTTTTCTTGCATCTAACTTGTTTTTCCATTCAGTGAAGAGTGGGCTTGAAAATTCACATAGTAAAACTGTTGCGTTATAAATAAAATGCAGATAAAAGTATTTGTGGTTGTAGAACCTAGCATAAATGTTTCACAGTGGTTTAGAGAATGCATCGTTACTCCTTCATATCACTAGAATTTTGGGGGATAGAATAAGTAATTTATATATTCCTTTAAAAATTACACATTCTGTAAATTTTTAAATGATTCTTTAGGGTTTTTTTTGTGCATATGTGCACAAAAAGGAAAAGTTAATCTGTCATGTGTAATAAAGTAGCAGAAGTGGAGAATATTTTAAATTTGCACTGGAACTGGAGTTTAATTTGAATTAAATGGAAAACATTTATTTTGTGCTTCTAAATGAGGATTTAATTAAAATTAAATTACTTCATATTTTTATACTTACTCCTGAGTAGGAAATTTGAACCATACTTTGGCTGATGGTTTTATCTGACTTTGATTAATCACTTTCAAAGTGGAGGATCAGAACAGTAATTTCATAATTACAAACAAGTGAGTTCACTTGAAATTTTGACTAAAATAACGGTAAAGGAAGTTTGATCATGGTTAGTTTCATGTAACGCTGTGTATCCTTTGTGTATGATTCAGATTCTTAGAAGTGCTAATCTGGAAAAAGGACCATACCACGATACTACCTCCTTATTTGCAAAATACTTGGTAGGGAAATGTTTGACCTGGGAATATTATTTTTCAAAGATGTTGGAACAGTAAACAGAGGCTGAATGAAGCCATGAAACTGATGGGGGGATTCTTGATGACTTGAGTGGGCATTGTATCAAGCCCTACATCAATAAACACTGTTAAAGAGTATTTGATAGAAATGATATTGTGGATAAAGCCAGAAATGCATTCGACAAACCTAGTGCAGCATAAGTTACTATTATCCTCTGCTGCTGAGCTGGCTGCTTTCTCCCTGGACAAATGTTATAAACAAACAAGCAACTAAAATCCAACCCAAAAGCTCACTCAGAAGTTTTAAATCACTATAGATCTACTCTTTAGTGATGTTAATAAAACTGTAAATATTGCTCGAAGTGCAAAGGAAAACGATTTTGCAACTTGAAGATCTCAAGAAAACTTCATTTTAAATTGGAAAGTGATAGTAAATCATTAACATGCATTAAAACTTAGAGCAAAATTTTAATGTTACAGGACATTTTTATTAATTAACTTTCCAGGCATTATTTTTAGAAGCCTTTCCATCATTTGTAGACACCATTGTACATTGAATTTATTCAATTTCTTTTTAACTTGCACTATGGCCTTAGAAAATTATTCAGCAAGGTGTTTATGCACAGAATTGTGATAACTACTTTTCCTAAAAATTCTACAATATCCTGCAGAATATTTTAAAATATACTACAGATTTAAAAACATTCAAGTGAAGAGCTATATATTTTTACTACAGATGCTTTTATTTATTTATTTTTATTTCTGTCATCTCTCAAGTTCCAGGATTAATGCAAAATATGCAACGTCAATTTTTATTCAGAGGTCTGGCAGAGAGCTTTATTGAAAAAGAGGGAATTTGCGTATTGCTTTCAATTGAAGTAGGTCTGTGTGTTTTTATTTTTCTATGTGACCAGTGTCTTGTTAAGTCAAAAAAGAACTTGGTAATTAATTCTAAGAGGTCCTGGGAAGCCTGAATCAACACTTATTTGTGGAAATGAATTATATGTTAGTTTTTTTTAAACTTTGACATGTTTTCTGTCAGTATAGCTAGCTGACTTGGGGGAAGCACTTTAAAGAAACTTGACTATTTTGTCACCAATTTCTAGAAGTGTTACTCCACTTTTTAAAATCAAAGTGTAATTACTTGGATTTTACTTAAAGGAATGTTTATTTGATTTTTAATCATATGGGAGAAAACTGCAATCAGATTAGGAGGAAAATATTAAGCTTCTGTTATTACTCACCATAAAATTTTTAAATGCTTTAAGTCCATACAGGTTGTTTACTTTGTAAAAAAAAAAATCTAAAAAATTGCTTTAAATTGAAAGAAGGTTAAAATTTGGAATGGAGAAAACTTACTAAGACTGTATATACGCCATTTTTGTCTTGTGTTATATTGCCTTAAAATGTACACTAGTCATTTTTAAAGAGGATGATGCATATTTAATGGAAAAAATATATTTATTTAAGAGGAAGGGTTGCCAATCAGTCTAAATTTGTTTCAGTTAAAACTTGATGGTCTAAAGACAACTTGTAATCCTTTTCTTGTTATAAAGTATTGTCAAATTTGTAGTATCAGTTTAAAGGTTTATGGAAACTTTGGTTTAAGGTAGTTTAAAATAGAAAAAAATTGTTAATTTGTATTTGATGGCACCTGTTTTCATTTTGTTTCCCCAGCAACACCAGTGGTATCAAAAATGGCCCATAGACCACCCTGGTTTTTGAGAAGAATGAAACCAGCCTGACTTTTTCATTTTGGCCTTTTATTTTACTAACTGAATAATTAAACTAACCTCTACCAGACAGTCAGTAGTTTGAACTAACTTGAATAATTTGGGTATGCAATTTGTCTGTGTGTTTTTTTTTTTTTGTTCTATTAGCATTTTCTGTATTAATGCCAGTTTGTGGTGTTACATTATTTTAAAAATGCATTGAGACACTATGTGGGAAGTACTTTCGATATCCATGGCAGAAAAAGCTGTGTTTGAAAGCTGTAATGTCTAGCTGCAGAAAAGTAGAATAAATGTTCATAGTTTTTATATATGTGCTCTGTTTTAAAGCTGTGTGGATCCAAATTTTTATTCCAGGTGTAGTTTCTCATTTTTGGCATTCCCATGGGAAAGAAAGCCAACAGAAGCATTACCTCCAGATTTCTTTGTTCTCCTGTGCCTCTTTACCATGCCTGAGAATTCACATTATATAGATTACACATATGACATTCCAAACACCCCTCCAATCTTAATGCATTATCATTTTCTACTTTGTGTTTTGGAAAAGCAGAAATGGGTATAATTCTTGGAAATACTGCTTATCATTATCTGCCTACCTGAAAAACTCTGGTTTACTGGCAAAAGTCTGCTCTGTAAAGTATTTTCTTGTACTACTGGCTATACTGTTGGTGATTCAAAAAAATACCAAAACATTGGTGTTCTGGTGGAGCAAATCATAGCTAACAAGAGAACTTCTGATTTATAGTAACAATTACAGAAACACTGGAGATTTCAGGAGGTTTCAGGTTTTATGTTCTCCATTTTCCTTCAGAAATGTACCATACTTGTGGAAGATAATGAAGGAATCTGTTTTCAGAAAAGACTGTTTTAGTGGGAAGGACCTTTGATGGGATTCAGCAGAACCTGTGGTGGCCCTTGGGGTACTTCCCAGGATCCTGGTGTTGTGACTGTGGGCTTGGCGGTAGAGATGGTGACCCAGTATTCTCTCTGCTGCTGCTCCTTTTTTCATCCTATGAATGTTTACATAAGTAAATGTAAACCAGGTGGCATTAGCAAGCACAAGATTTATGAGCAAACTGACATGCATGTGTTGAAATAGTCATCTCTTTCAACCGGGATGTTCCTTCAGAAATGTAATTATCATGAACTCTGATCTTGGGACAGAAGACATGTCTGTGTTGGGCAGGTGCATACACGCACAAGTGAGCTTGGCTTATACTGTCTTCCTTTTCTCCTGGAGTTTCTCCAGAGCAACTGCGTGTGCACTTTAAATACTTCCATTTTTTTGTCAGATAAGGAGGAATGTTATTCCGTCTTGCTTTCTGTTTGTTTCTCTGAAGAGTGAAACTAATTTGTGCAAACTGTATTTCTTTATATTTAGAAGTGGTAAGCATTTGAGTCTGGGGAGTGCAAATGAGCATGTGTAAGTTCCTAACTTCCAAAACAAATTAAAAGAGAAGCTTTAGTGAATGCAATGTTTTTAAACAATCAGATTAATTGAATTGTATAAAGAAATCAGTACAATGTTTCTTAAAAGTTGATTCTTCATGTGAATTCTCATATATAAATGGTGACTCTGAAACAATTGGACGTGATGCTACTTTCTTGGTGTGAAAATATGGAGAGTACAAAGTGGCTAGAAGGTTCTTGCTAGACTGGAAATACTTGAGTAAGCTGGTGGAGCTAGAGAAAGGTCTTACTGCTCTAGTCCTGGATGGGCAGCAGGAGGGGCTAAAAGCTAAAGGGCAAGTCTGTCTGTCTGGGTGTGGAGAAGCTGATGGGTGCTCAGATAGCAGTGCTGTCAGAGGGCAGTATGTGACTTTGCTGCAGCTCAGCAGCCGCGCACTGCACCGGTGTGCTTCTGTATCCAAATAACATACCTGGCCTCTGAGCTCATTTACATGTTTACCACTCTCCATGTAGAAACTACCTGCTGTTTTGGGCTGCACTTCTTAACCTTTAATACTGAATCAATTCATAGTGCCTGGACTCAGCGTGGGCACAGAAATCCATTTCTCTGAAGTGGCTACAGAAATACTGCAGTATTTCTGCTGCTGGCTTGTTGACTTTATGCCAGTTGAGTGTAGATTAAAAAGCATAAAGTTAGCTGATACAAAGTTTAACCTGTTAAATTTCTTTTTTCAATTAACTTATGGGATAAAAATCAACCTGATTAACATGCCCATAATACAGCTACACAGTGCAGGCATGACTGTTAATACGGGCAAATGTGTCTCTGCTAGATGTATTCTTTCTAGTGTGTCTCAGAAGCAATGACTATTTGGTGGAACAGCAGTCTGGGACAACTTATTCAATGAACACACAAGACCAATATTGCCATGACTTGACTCTGTCAGTTCTGGCTATACCAAGGTGGCACAGTCATGTCCTCAGTTGCAATTTTTGTCATATGGAGTTCTTCTGAAAACTTTCAAAAATGTCATGACTTAGGATAAAAATTCTAAAAGTTTGAACTGTATAAAGAGAAATTTAAAATACCTCTTAAAGTGTGTAAAAAAAAAAAAAAAAAGAAAAAAAGGCAAACTCTCATAAAAATAATTGAGAACATAATCACAAACTTTAAACACCTTTGCTACCTTTTTCTCCAACTTAATGAAAATGTAAAACTTAATCAGCTCAGTTTGCTGCTATGGAAGGTAACACCTCTAAGGTATGTCAGGATTTTTGCACCTAGTGTTATGATCTCTCATGCTTGTGTTATCTGAAAAACTTGTCTGGTTTTCTCACTGATCTGATCCCAATTTCTGATGTGATAGAAAGCTTGGGGGTTTTTGGCTTTGTGGTGGTGTGTTTTTGTGGGTTGTCGTTTGTTTGTCTGGTGGTTTGTTTTTTTTCTTTCTTTCTTTTTTGTTTGTTTGTTTTGTTTTGTTTGGAGGTGGGGCTAATTTCCTACCAAAATCCTGAGCTCAGGTAATTTGATGCTGTCAGAGAAGCACGGGAGGATGGGAAGAGTGATCTCTGTGTTCTGTGGTGAGAAGCTGTTGCATCAGCAGAAGTGTATCACGTCGGCTGTGCTGACACAGCTGGTGTTTGAACAGCGTTGTAAATGCTTTCATTGGCGTCATATTGATTGGGGGCAGGAGGAGAGGCTGTCTGCAGGCAGAAGTTTACCTCAGTATACATGGACATAAAGGTCTGCAGGTGGAGGATTTTTTGAGAAACTGCTCCCAAGAAGCCAGCCTCTTGGTCTGTCTTGAAATGTTTCAGAGATCTTTTAAACAATTCTCAGTGATACCGAACTGCTCTGTATATTGTCCCTTTTTGATGTACCTGAGCTCTCAATAGTACCAACTTCTAAGGGAAAGAAAAAAAATTACATGTTTGTATTTATAGTATTGAAAGAGTTAATTGGAAAAACCAAAGAACTTTGGGAAGAAGTGCTCTGATTTCTCTTCTGAAATGCATTGGTCATTTTGATCGAAAGCCTCTGGTGTTCCTTGCCCATCAAAGAAAACAGGAGTTTAACTACATTCCTGTAGTCAAAGTTTAATCCCACCCTTTATTTCTGAGTCATGCAGAACGTTTAAATCGCTTAACACATTTTTCACTGTTCACAAAACCTGTTCTGATTAGACCTGCTTTTGCACATTTGCTTGTAGACTTTGATTTGTGCAAGAGGTCAAAGCAGGCTGTTCTTTCATGTTGGATTTGTTGTGTATTGGATGTGTGTTCTTAAAACATGTTGCAGTTATAAGCATCCCCTTTGCATAAAACTGTATCTGTTCCTGATTCATCTGCCTCTTGAAAGTGTTCTGCTGGTAGATTAAGTGATACCTGTGATTATTATTTTTTACATCTGTGGTTGATAGGAGATTTAAAGAAGACTTTGGACTTCAGGTATGCTTTTCTTTCAGCAAGTGCGATCAAACAAATCAAATTCCACATATTTGAAAAAAAAAAGGAAATCAGTATTTGCTGCTTTTGGGAGTTATTAAAACTAACATTAGGTTACATACAGAAAGGCAAGAAAAAGTTTTAATGAAAAAATTCTGCCCTCCATTTTTGTTTCCTTTTCTCTGTCACCTCTTTCTTTGTAAATATTTTAACATAACCGCAGAGAAGGGTAAAATTACATTTCTGACTAACAGTGTTTGAACTGTGGTGTTACCTTCAGATTTAAAAAAAAAAAAAAAAAAGTTAAAAAAATCATTAGTAGTTTATATTTCTGACTCAATTTGTTTGACAATCCTTACAGGTATCGATTTTGATATAGTACATCTTGGCTTCCTCGGACAACTTGAACTCCTTGGCTGCATTTTTGCAGGGCTTGTTCTTGACTCCTTAGTACTTTATCTTCTTATGGATGAAGTCAGTGTGTATAATGTTCATTTTCATGCAGCGAGTATGTTCTTTTCCCACTGCTGCTTGATTACTTACTAATATTTGGAAAATAAAACCATGGTTGGTTCAACTTGCTTACAGACCTCAAGGGAACATATTTTCCATAAAATTAACCTTTGCTGTTAACAGAAGCAAAAGGTCTACAGTGAACGTCATAATTGTGTTTGTAACGCAGCTATCAGAAGACATGGGTGACTAGATGGAAACTGGCAACTGTGGCAATTACACAGTAACTATAGGTTTTTTTTCCTGTTATAATATTACTTTGATCAGAACGCTCTCTCAGTGCATGTTACTAAAACATGCAATTTCACACTCCAGAATTCCAGCAATTGGCAAAAGTCCTCACTTTTTTTGGTTAAGTCTGGCAGTTATGTTTTTATAAATATCCGTGCAGAGTACAATTAAAGTCACTATACTGGATTAGCAGGGGCTAAGACACCAAATCTGGAGCTAAAGGCAACTATTGAAAATATCTTCCCTTCTAATTAAGTTGGAGAATTATTATGTAAGCTCAACTGCTGTGGTAGACTCACAAAGTGAGTTGACTTCTGTATTATTCCCTTCAGTAGCTTCTTTTTTATTTTTGTGTTATGAACTGAAAGCTCTATATAATTTCATGATTGCTATGCCAAAATTGGCCTTTAATAAATAAAATAAATTACTTAATTATCTGTGGTTCAGTACTTGTTTGTAAACGTTCAGGGAATTGTAGTATTAAATTTTTAAGAGTTCTACTAGGCTTTTGATATTGAAATAGTAGCTTTTGGCTGCTTTTGAGACTTCAAAATTTATTAACAAACAAAGATTGTAATCTGCAGCAGAAATTTATTCCATCTAGTAAAATGTTATGTTTCTAATACCTTTGCATTTCAGCTGGTGATGGTTTAGATTATGACACCCGGTCGTGTGCCTTAGGGCTTGCAGATCTGTAACTTTTTTCACATGCATCAACAAAGCGTTGCCTAATTTGTTATGAAATTGAAAGAAAAGTTGTTCAATAATTCTGAGTAAGTTGTGCTGCTAACATCTGTTTCTGATAAAATATTGGTAATATGATAAGAATGTGAAAGAATTGTGTGATTACTGGTTTCAAATAACCATCCCAGTGATAGTCAACCAAGATGGCTTTTCCTTCCTTGAGAGAGTCCTTTATATGTATGTAGTGTTAAGTCCAAATGGCAGAGAAATCTAATACCTGGGGCATGCAAAGGTAAGGTGTCATTTTCAGGTGCTGTTCTTGGTGGAAGCTGGCAAATTTATGAGAAGTTTTACATTTTCACTTCTTCAGTTTATCATTGTGTATTTTTAATTTAATTAAATAAATTGGTTGAGTATTCCCTACTAAAACAAAGGTGACTACTTGTTATAGACAAAATAAGTATGCTTAGCTTTTTTTTTATCAGTATTTTTAAAACATAGAACAGTGGTTCTAAAGAAAAGATTTTGTGCCTTTTGGCAGGTGTGGGATGCATTCTGGAAGTAGAGGGTGTTAGATAGCTCTATTTTTAGCCAGAATAATGGTTGGCTGGTTCCCTACTGTAAGTTAAAGCCAAACTTTAATGCTTAATCGGTGGTGTTAAGGTCAGGCAAGATCTTCTTAGAACTGTTGTCTTTTTCCCTGATTTCCACATGAGTTTTCATGTCTTCCATCTCCTCTCTTATCCCTGCTGGCTAGGAAAACGGGATCTCTCCAGCAGGCAGGAGAGAAAAGGGTAAGTAAAGCCAGAGGGGTGAAGCTTGGCAAAGTCTTCTTAAAATCATAGGATGTATTGGATTGGAAGGGACCTGGAATGGTCATGTAGTCCAATCCCTCTGCACTGATCAGGCACATCTCTAACTAGGTCAGGTTGCTCTGGGCTTTATCCAGCCTGACCTTGAGTGTGTCCAGGGGTGGGGCCTCCACCACCTCTCTGGGTAACCTGTTCCAGTGATCAACTAGCCTAATATTAAAGAACTTTTTCTTAATGTCTAATTTAAATCTACTCTTTTTGAGCTTAAAAGCATTACCTCTTGTCCTGTCAAGGACAATCTACTTGAGAGATTGCAGTTCTGTTTCACTTACCACCTTTCTCCACATCTGTGGAAAATTTTGTGACTGAATTTGTTTGAATTATGTTTTTGGTCTTCATATATGTGAAGTTTGCATATTAAGAGAAAGAGGTCATACTGCACCTACCTCTTATTTGATATGACTGAACTGCAGTGTGATAGGAACTTTACTGAAGCTAAGAACCTTGCTTTCAGTGAGGGCACCTCTGCTTTCAGATTTTTCAGTGGTATTTGTTTCACTTGTATTTTATTGTCTCTGCATGCCAGCTACCTAAGGCAAAAACCAGTAACTATGCATGTGTGTGTGAGTAGCTAATGGGAAGTAACTGATAACAGTGTAAAAACTCACCTTAGCTTAACCTGATGCCCAAGTGCTGTAGAGTTCTGCTCCACCTCCAGTACAGCCAGCTTTGGTAGGGAAATACCTGCAAATCTTGTTCAGAGGCAGAGCAATGAATTTAAAACACTTGCTCCAGAAGATAAATAGATGGTCAGGAGCCTCAGGATTTTCAGACAAAAATAAGCATTGTATTCTTTGTTATTTCTTTCCCATGGTTACAAGCTACTTCCAAACATGGAAACGTGCCTCTGTTGGGTGAAGGTGAAGAAGACAATGAATTTTTTTTGGTCATATTTTATATAAATATGGAGTTAATTCTTTGAGACATATGTATGTGTATATATAAAATCCATACATATATATCTTAGTATCTGTAATCAAAGACCTTGTGTCTACCTATGGAGTTAGTTTTTTTATATACAGAGGTATATAAGTATGGATATATTTCTCTCAAAGAACACTATGTATATATACACACATGTGAGTTCTTCGGTTATATGTATTTGGAAATAGTGCCCTGTTGCAGCTAGATATTTTCAGGCAGGCAAAAAAGTGCCCATTTGTTTAATTATTGTTTTTAATCCCCAAGTTTACCAACACTTGTAAGGCATTGTTTGTTCAGTAGCTTGCATGATGTCTTTTTTCTGACCACATGAGTGTGAACCGTTGATGTGGATATGGTTCTTTACCAAATCTTTGTGCTGAAGTACTATGATGAATTCAGATCTCCATCTGATACTAAACTGACGGTCTGTCAGTTTTATTGCTAAGAAGGGATGCCTTAGGAATGCTAAAGTAATGTGTAGGAAATGGTTGTTGCTTATGAATGTTTTATTGCATGTTCCCAACATTAACTGTATGTCAGGTATGTCCTTTGAAGCAAGTTCATCAGAGCTCCCAGTAATTCATTCTGTATTTATCTATACTGATAGGCAGATTTACATGAAAACACTTTAGCTTTGGTTTGGAGTCACTGGATATTGTCATATGAAAAATATTATTACAGGCACTGAATCTCTAAATTGATTTAGCCTATCTGAAACTTCTACAGCTTTTTTTAAGATCAACTTTTTGGTTTAGTCTGTGATTGAATTTCAACTGAAGCTTGTCTCTTCTCATTCTGTGGTTCCTTTCTAAATCATTGCCTGTGTCAGTCTAACATAGTAAGGTGTTACAGCCCAGGAGTTTATAACAGGTACACTCACGCTCTCTTTAGTTTCCTGTGTGTAAGCAAAGGGTGGAGGAATCTTGCGTCTCAACTTCTTTTTGTATGGCAGCTGACTTAGGGTTATCTATAGACTTTGTTAGTGCTTAAAATAAGTTCAGTTTTCTTGAAGTGAATTTTTTTTGTCCTGGTTGGATAGTTTCAATCATCTTTATGGCATTTTTATGCCATATGTTTTTATGTTCCCTTTAACTTATGATGGCCTATTCCATTCGTTGGTGAGCGTATCTGTTTGTGGACAAAGAAGATAATTCACTGGACACTGGGCTTGTTGGGGCCTTGGTAATCCAGTGCCTGGGGCTATGCCACAGGAAAGGCCCTTTGGTGTATGCTATGCTGTGTTTTGAGTCATTGCTTCAGAGCATTATCCCCGTGTAGTCCCTTGTGAGGAGCCAGGAGAAACTGCAGGAGGAATAATGAAGGTATCACTGTCTGTGCTTTCTCCTCTTGCTGTCTGTTTTAGAGAAACCCTTGCTTTATCACTTGCACTTGGGGCTGAGTGCCCTGCCTTCAGGCAGAGTGCCCAGCCTTTCTCTACCTGATGTTTGAGCCAGTAGTCTTCAGCAGCTTTCCAACTCTTGCTGTCTTCCAATTCAGTTGCTCTTATTTCTTATTTGAAATAGATTTGGATGCACTTTGCAGCCTAGTTTTCAGCTGAACATGTAGAGTTGCAGAGGGAAGACATCAGTTCTAAATTCAGTGATAGAGGAGAGACTCTGAGAAAAATTTAAGGACTGATAGAGATGTAAAGGTTATAGGTAGGGTCATGGCACTCTTAATAGAAAGTCTTATGATGACCCTGTTTTATACTAGCATATTGCATTGGTCTGGATGAATGGACTCATAATTAACTTTGAGAATATCTCTGAGACTCAGGTTGCCTGGTGCAGCTTCAGTCTTCATCCTGTTCTAACAAGACCATGACACTATCATCCACCTCTTATCATTTGCATCAGAAACTTTTGACATAATACCTCCTCTATGGCCTGAGGACATTATATGTACATATGACCAAGAACAGGCTTTCTTTCAGATGAGAGTCAGCTTCCTGAGGAACAATGGCAAAGGAAAGATGCAAGAGGTCAAGGGAAGTTCAGGTTTGTTCACTGAGCTCAATTTTTATCTTTTCAGGTGTATACAATGGTGTAATATTTCTCAGGTACGGCTTCTCACAGTTTTCAGGAAAATTTTTTTCTGGGACAGTGTTTTAAGACTTATCTTTTGAGATACGAGACTTCCAAGAGAGGTCTCTTTGCCCTGGAAATTCTAGAAAGTAACAATTCTCTCCATTCCATGCTAAGCCTTTTTTTAATTTTTTTTTTTTTTTTAATCACTTATGGGAAGCTAACCAGCTGATTTTATTTTTTTTTTCCAAAACTGCATGCATCCCTCAGCTAACATTATAGAAGTCAGGCATGGTTTATTTTTCTCTTTTCTTATGAATATCTCTTGCCTCTGTTGTGTCTGCTATAGGGAGCTCTTTAGATACTATTATCTCAAGCTGGGGACCGTGTTGGATAGAGGAGTTTCTGTGATTCTTGAGAGGAATGAATGCATACAATTAGAGCAAGAGAGAGAGGTGAGATCTTCAGTGTTTTCAAAGCATCCCTTTCTTGGATCTGTGAAGCCTTCACTTGCTGTTTCCATACATGTGCTGTAAAATACTGTGCCATTTGCAGGCTGTTAAAGTGAGATGAGTTGTGATAAGATGCTCTTTGGGATGCTTTTTGTGTCAACTGTGTAGTTTACTCAGTGAATAGTGTAGTTTACTTGGAGAATATTGCAAGAAGAGCCATGAGTATAAAAGCTAACACATCTGCTCAAGGAGAGAGGAAAGGCCAATACATGTAACTGTATATAGCTGCCATGTCTTGAAGAACCTTTGCATTCAAAATTTCTTCACACCTTCTGCCTTGAGGTCTTTTTGCATGGACTGGGGCCATGCTACTAGGAATTAAGGGCGTGATATGGTCCATTTATATGATACCAGAATTTCTAGTCACTGCTTTAACCATTGCTATATTGTTTGCATACTTCAGTAATTGCAGCAGCCACGTGGCTAAACTGTGATTTTTCCACTAATGAAGGCTGTAGATTTTTTTTTTTCCTAAACTGTTTTTGAAAGAACGTTGGTTTTGTGTGTACCTACAGTACAAACAGGGCCTTGCTTTCAGTTTTTTTCCCTGCAGTGTCAGTCATACGTGTCTCTGGAACAAAATGCAACAGGTTAAACCAGACCCTTACAAAAATGTAGAAAATGGGTTTAGTAAGTGTTTGGACAGGGCAGTACAACATAGACCAGAGATCAGAACCAAAACCTATCACATTTTGTCAGCATTGCAATAAAATATTCCAGGTTAAATAATTTTGGAATCTTGATAGGTGCTTGCTGGTTTTTTGTATTCTCCCTCCAGGTTTGCTTAAAACTTGGTTTAAGCAAAGAAATTTAGATGCAGGGGCAGTTCACACCACTGTGGATCTCTTATCTCAGGCCTGTATGTCTTTCTGGCCTCAAAATGTTAAACCTCACACTATGAGCTTTTTTCTTAATTACATCAAGAATTTTTTTCCTGATGTCCTTGATCCTGTAGAGTGATATGTACATCCAACTAAGCAGTTTTATCTGCATGACTTCTCTGTTTTTCCTCTAGTGTGTGCAATATTTTGAAGATGATGAGCAAGTCTGGAGGACAACTAATTAGTGTTAGATACCATTAGCATAATGGCGTCTAATTAGTGTGTTGTGTTATGTTCCTGTTTCCTGTATTGGGTGAAGTTTATTAAAAGCTGAACAGATCACATTGGAAGGAGGTAGAGATGGGTACAAAACCTTGAAATGATAGAAATAAACACTATCTTACATAATTCACTGTGTTACAGAATGAACAACTATTTCTACTGTTTTATAATACATATTACATTTTACTTTAGCAGTTGATACTACTGTTGTAGAAGTGGAAAACTTCTGAAAAAAAGATGCTAAATTCAGACATAGATAGAAAGGACACTACTGGTAGATTTGCAGTCAGGTACACTAAGTCTAAGCTGATGTTTTATTTAATAGCATAGATTTTGATTATTTTATAGCTAGTGTTTTTGTCAGAAAAGATTCAGCCCTTAATCATGACTAAGACATTAGCAAAGACATATTGTTTATTTGGTTATTGGAGATAAGCTTAAGGTTTTTCATACTCCTCTGGAACTGGTTTCTCTATGTTATCAGTGAAGGTTATGGTATGGATAATTACATGGCAGTTGAGGTTGTTTTAAGAATACAAATGTTATTGCAGAAATAGAAGAAGCTTAGACAATTATTATATTTAGTGTTCACTAGGTCTCCAGTGCTATGTTTTCCTTTTTTACTGTAGTAAGTTAAAATGAGCAGGCTTGAAAAGGTTAGTTAGCCACTGGGGATATTAAAAATTAAGTGGAAACTACACTGTTTGTACTCCTTAGAATATTAAAAATGTGAGGTTTTAAATTGAGTGGAGAAAAAGGAAACAGCAAAAACTTCTGGTAAGCCTGTTTGTCACCTCAGGGTGGGAAAGAGATGGCTTTTAAATTAGTGTATTTCAATGTGAGAAATCTAGAAGGCGTGGAGAAACTAAAAATGGTAGTTTTTAGCTTCAGTTCTGTTTGATGTTAATCAAAATGTAGTTCAAGCAATTTGGTTCTGTAGCCACTGTATGACCTATCCAGCGGCAATCAGCCCACTTTTTTTTTTTATCTTACTTTTTTTTTATTTTTCCCCTTTGAGCTAATTGGCCCATGTTTAGCTTACTAAATATCATCTGGACTCAGTAAAAAGCAAGTGACCTGCATTGAATTAGTGTAATTGTAATGCAAACAGTACATCTCATAGTTTTGGTCTTCTACAGGAAAAGGGAAAGTTAGAGAGATTTTTCAGTTTGATAAATAAAACTCAACTGTGAGCCAAAATTGGCTCCCCATATCTTAATTTTACCCTTTTACTGTCTTCTTTTAAAAAATAATAATGGTAATATGAATTTTGTCTGTATGTTTTCTCTTTGGAACATTTTCCCTTGTGGAAGAATCTTAGCATGATTGTCATGCCAATTAGTAAGTCAGAACTAGTCATTACCAATGCTAGTTTCATCAGGCAATACCATTTCAGAAAGAGAATGACTTTTTGATCTACCTAGTCTGTCCAGAATTTGGTATATTGTCTAACTCAGTCATTTGGTAGCATTACTTTTGAATGCTGTTCTGTAGCTTGTATTTTTTGCTCTTTGTTTTGAAAAGCAATGCTTACACCTATCAAGATAAAGTGCCATAAAGAACTGAAATATCAGTTCCAATGCTGTGTTTGAATTAACTCTGACTTGGATTCTGTAGCTGTATTATTATTCACTTTGCTTTAAAAGGTGTGTTAATTTCTTAAAATGTAAAACCAGTGTCATTTCATAAGTAATGCATGCCTTGGTTATACTTCTGTTTGATGTCTGGAATTTACTTAGTGATGCCTCCCACTGCTTGTGTCTCTATTGTGGCCTATGGAGTAGAATTAAGAATTAGACTTCCTCCAGCAACTGCATTTTCTTTACAAGAAAGGATGTAGAAGTTAGATGAAGCTTTAAGATGTAAGAACTTAATACTCAATTACTCTTTCATAGACTAGAAATTATTCTGTAATTAATCAGACGTTTCCATTATTTCAGGGAGTATAGGCATTTAATATCTGGAATACTGTAAGCTGTCAGTTGAATTCTAGTTCTTAGTTTGAACACTGTAAGTGAATAGGTCATTTTTCTCTGGCTTTTGCTGTCACATTTCATCTGTTGCCATGGTAAATAGTGAAGTAGGAAGCAGCAAACATTGCTGGGAGCATTGTTCCTTTGAGGTTCATTTTTCTTCTGTTAAACACGATTGTTCCATTTCTGTACCTAGGTGGACCAAACATGATAATCCTCTTTTAAAAAAAAAAATTTATTACCAAAGTTACCTCTGGACATCCCAGTGAGCTGTCAGCCACTATAGATTTTTAAATTCAGTGTGAAGATTATTTTCCTAGCAAGACTATATTCCAGTTGTGACATGGCTAGATTAAATTCCCACTTTCTTTTGTGCTACCTCCTCTTGGAAGTATTGACTCTTACATGCAAGTCCTTACATAATCCACATAAGAGGCAGAGGAGCTGTTGCAGAGACAGAGTGAGCAGCCTGTGAAAGATGCACATGGAGTTCCGTTTCATTTTATTTCATGGTTGGTCATCATATAATAACTGGCACAACATATGCACTAAGGGCTGGACCGAAGAGTGGTGATTAATGGAGCTAAAACCAGTTGGTGGCTGGTCACAAGTGGTGTTCCCCAGGGCTCAGTGTTGGGACCACTTCTGTTTAACATCTTCATCAATGATCTTGATGAAGAGACAGAGTGCACCCTCAGTATGTTTGCAAATAATATCAAGTTGGGTGGAAGTGTTGATCTGCTTGAGGGTGGGAAGGCTCTTCAGAAGGACCTGTAAAGGCTGGATCAATGGGCCAGTTGTATGAGCTTCAATAAGGCTATGTGCTGGGTCCTGCACTTGGGCCAGAACAACCCCATGCTGGAAAGATGCTGGGCAGGAAGAGACCTAGGGGTACTGATGAACAACGAGCTGAACATAAGCCAGCAGTGTTCCCAGGTGGCCAACAAGGCCAGTGGCATCCTGGCTTGTATCAGAACTGAGTGTAGCCGGCAGGACTAGGGAAGTCATTGTCTCCCTGTACTCGGTAACTGGTGAGGTTGCACCTTGAGTACTGTGTTCAGTTTTGGGCATCTCGGTACAAGAAAGACAATGAGGTACTGGAGTGGGTCCAGAGGAGGGCAATGGAGCTGGTGAGCGGCCTAGAGAACAAGTCGTAGGAGGAGTGGCTGAGTGAACTGAGGAAAAAGCCTAGAGAAAAGGATGCTGAGAGGAAACCTTATTGCTCTCTACAAGTACCTAAAAAGAGGTTGTAGGGAGGTGGGTGCTGGTCTCTTCTTACAAGTAACAAGTGATGGGACAAGAGGAAGTGGCCTCAGGTTGCACCAGGGGAGATTTAGTTTGAACATTAGGAAAAACTTCTTCACTGAAAGGGTTGTCAAGCACTGGAACAGGCAGCCCAGGGAAGTGGTTGAGTCACCATCACTAGGCATGTTTAAAAGTAGTGTAGATATGGTGCTTAGGGACATGGCTTAGCAGTGGACTTGGTAGAGTTAGGTCAGTGGTTGCACTTGACAATCTTGAAGGTCCTTTCCAACCTACAGTTTTATGATTCTATGATTTCATTTGTGTAATGCACTCTTCCACTGACTTTTCAGACTAGATGTGGGGAAAATACTATGTTTTCTGAGATTGCATGATTTACATGAACACAGGGGAAGTGGTGATGGTGGAAAAGATGTTTGAAACACAGGCCCATATTTTGATCATGCAATTCTGAAACTGTTCATCTATGATTTTTGGTAGAACACAGTGACAAATTCTGGAACTTCTCCGGTAGTTTATTGGAAGCTTTCCTACTTTGTAACGTGAATGCTTTTTGTTGAAATTTAAGCTCATTATCTCCCCTTCTGTTCTTTATAGACATGAAAAAAAGAATCATTTTCTCTCTCTTCGAAGTGGCATTTAACATGTTGGAGCCTGCTACCATGTTTCTCACTATAATCACCTCCTCATTAGACTAAGCAATCCTAATTCATTCAATCTTTCCTTGCAGATTGTGTTTTCAAAATACCTTAACATTATAGTTGCTCTCTTTAGAACCATCTTCAGTTGGTTGCCATCTCTGAAGGTGCAGTGCCTAAAACTGAACACAATGCTGCTGCTGGAGGTCTAACATCTCCTGAATAAAGAACAGCTACTGCCTATTTATTGAATGCCTTCTGTCATTACTTGTGTGTGTGGTTATGGCAGGGTTTTCACATTTAGCGTCCAGCGACATTACAACAGCCTTTTCTCACAAATGTAAGTTACTCTCTCCCTGACTTTTTCATTAGTAAATATAATTGCAAATGCAGTTTTCCCACTTCATGTCTCAGTAAATGTTAATATATTTCTGGATGTAACCACTGCCTTGTTTTCTTAGAAGCTGCAGAAAATACTGTGGGAAGAAGAGAAAAGATTTTTATTATTTAAGTAAGCTATATTGTTGGAGTTTTCTTGGAGAGAAGGTACATTCCTTAGTCTGTGTAACAGAATTGGAACCTTGCAGGCGTTGTCTGTGAATTTTTGAGATAGTACTGAATCAGAAGTAAAAGAAACTCTTGATTTAGTTTTCTCTCACCATAGTATTCCCTGGATTCAGTTATGTAATTTGCACTTTCAAACTCCTTTCCTTGTTTTTTAACTGTTAAGAAACTAGTTGTTCAAGTTCAATACTGAAAAAAGTTGTTCAGGTTCTAGACTCTTATGTTCTAGATCTCTCATATTCTGTGAAAGAGAGGATGTAGGTGATAGCAGCATGCTTCTATGTGTGAAAGGTACTGATATTCATGAAGATGCCTTCTTCCTCTATTAATTCCTGGAAAACCTGTGTGGCTGGGAAATATCTGCCATATTGTATAATCTGGTCTGAGAGGCTCTTAAATGTTGGTGAAGTTCCCTGAAGGTTGTGGTAAAACCTCAGATTGGTCTGAGATGTTGCCTGTCACTATTAGAAGGAAAATTTATTCTATACAACAATGGTTAAAAATACCTTCTTTTTCCAAGTCCATATCAAGTGAAAAATGAATTGGAAATTAGAAATGAATTCTACCTTAACCCCCTCCCCAACTCTTCCTCCCTCTCAATAAAAAAAGTCTTTAAGAGACCACATGTGCATACACATGCGCCCTTCTTCCTCCTCCTGATTAACTGTATTTTGGTGACTCAGTACTAAGACTAGGGGTACTTTTCAGAGCAACAATCATGAATGAATTTGTGGCTCATTTAGATGTTACTTTTGGTGAGTGAAATTGTTGGAAATGCTACCCTATATGGTATCGGAATGATGCAGTTTCTTTCAGGTGTTTGAAACTGTTGTGTGTGTTCGTAAGAATTGCTGACTCTCATTGTCTTGTTTTTTGGTAGTGTTTGGATTTATTTTTAATTTCTTTTTAGTCGCAATGATTTTTTTTTTGGTTCCTGGACGCTGTGAAAATGTGGAGACTTATATTTATTGTGGATGCGAACTTTCAATATAACCTTTCAAGAATATGTTAAATAGTTATATTATTTTGTTTTTTTACATATATGGGATTATTTGCAAGTTAGTTATTTTTCTATTAAAATTCCTGTGTACATCAAGTAAACAAAACAAAACAAAACCCCTCTAGTTGTCTGGAGTAGTCTAAGCACAAAATCTTGAGTAGCCTGAAATTATTGTTTTTATCAATGAATTCCTTTGATTTAAAAATTGGGTATTTTCAGTTATCTGAAACATCTTCCCCTCTCCAGCCTCCAAAACACCCAGAGAAACAAACAAACCCTCAAAGAAGCTAAAGAACGGTTAAAAAAAAATTTATGAGATTGCAGATATTTCCATGCTTCAGTTTTCGTTTCTGAAGACTTCAGAAAGGCATTTTTTTGTCCTCCTTTAAAGGCTTGCTCTGTAAGTTGATGGAGGGGAGAATCTTGAGGATCAGATTGCTGATTGGCTCTTCTGTGGTATCTTCACTGATGTCGGTGAATTTGTAACCTTGCAGATGAAATGGGAACTTGAATATTATTACATCTCTGTAAACAAAAAGGAAATGAGAGGACAATGTTCAGTTGAATGGAAGAATTCATAAATACTTTTTAATGAAGAGCTGTATGCAGGAAATCAAATAGCCCTACTGAACTGGATAGAAAAACTCACACTATTCCATTGTAAAGTGGAAGATGGAAAGTTGGGATGAGATAATAGTAAAAAAACTTATGAGAGGTCAAGAAACTTTCAAAAATGAAACACCACAAAAAAAACCCCAACCAAACCTGGATAAATTGGTAAATTAACTGTCAGTAGGACTGCATGATGAGGTGATTTTTGGGAGAAGATTGGTGGTTAAAAATATTTCTATTACTCATCTGAAAAAAGAGTTTAATAATAAACAGACAGATGCAGATGACATGATCCTTTAAGATGAATTAGCAGGGGGAACTTGCTCTTTGTCTTGCTAATTGGATAATAGCCAATGCAGTAGATTCTGCCTTTTAAATATGCCAGTGCATATTTGTCTGAGAATATTGTAGAACTTTAAAGTTATGGTATGTGATGTGATAGGATTTAAAAATCAGTTGTATCAGTCAGTTTCTTTAAAAAAAAAAAAAAAACAAAAAAGCCTTCCAAACTGAATGAATTTGTGGCTTTAGAATGCCAAGTCCTTTAAGCAGTTGTAACAAAACAAGTAATCTATAATATAATTTTGAAAATTAAATAATTTATTTTTTTTTAAAGAAGTGTCACAGAATCATAGACTATCTGAAGTTGGAAGGGCCCCGTAAGAATCATTGAGTCTAGCTTCCACCTTTGGTAGAAAAAGTAAGTTCAGAGACAAATCTTGAGACACAGTTCTCTTGCAGTGCTGACAAGGCAAGGTTTGATTCTTTTTAGTAGACTTACAATTGCACTTACTATTGCAAAATGTTTGAGATTGGTATCTTTACATTCCTGACCCATTGTAATGCTGTCAAAATGTTATGAATTTGCTAGCAATAGTAAATATACAGGTCAATATAAATGGCTTATCTTTCAGCAACCCATCTTTGCTGTTAATCATGTGATTATTCTTTCCATTATGTATTTTTTCTGTCTTTATTACTTTATTACTTTACATTTCAAGTGAATCATACTTTACTTTGACCAGTAAAGGTCATAATTCCAGAGGGAAGCTTATGATGGTGAATGGTTGTTAAACCACTGGTAACAGTTGTGTGTTGTGTGTTTGAATTTTTTTTATTTTTTTTTTTTCCCCTGTTCTGGTGGTATATTTAATTTTTTTAAACTCTCCTAGTGTTAACATGTGAGATGTCTGTCATTTTATCCTAAAATGATTTGAATTCAATTTTTAATGTGTGTAATATTGTCTACATGATTTAGTTAGTGGTCACTACTAAAGAACTATTGACATGAACACAGTAGAATTGCATATTAGATGTCACATATATTCCCTTTCATTAGGATTAAAAATTCTTTATTTATTTATTGTGTGTTCAGAAGTTCTCTGGACTAAATCTCCACTTACCTCTTCCAGCATTTGGACTTTTGTTGATAACTGTAGCCTTGCTTTGCTGGGAACCTGAGGCAGGCGGGGGCAACAGCGCAGTGTTCCCTCTTCTGTTACTCGGCTGGATAAGCAGTCGTTGCTGTCAGTGGAGAAAGTGCCTTTTTGGCTGAACAGGTGCAGGGATTTTTAAGGCTTTGCTTAATGTTAGAAATACAATTTTACTGCTAGGAGTAGGTATTTTTAAATATTTGTTATGATTGGTTTTTCAAATTCTGTGAAAGGGGAAAATTTTAATTTGTTTTGATGATCTAGCTTTCAAAACAAAGTAATTGCTCCTTTGTTTGGATTGTTTTTTTTGTTTGTTTGTTGCTGTCTTTTTTAGTGGCATTTCAAAATTTTGATAATTTATTACTGAATTCCACTGAAAAGTAACTTTAATGAACACTACTGACACCCCTCCTATCTGGTAACAGCTTCTTTACTATTTTTGCTTCAGTGTTTTAGCTAAGCTATGGGAGAAGCAGTTATCTGTTGGATAGCTCGATCAGTCTGGAGTATTTATTCACTAATGTATCTTCAGCCACAGTTTCAAAAAAAAGCGTTAGTGGTAAATGAAGAGGATGAAATGTATTTGACAGCTTTTGGATTTCTGCAGTCTTTAATTCAGGGTAAATTGTTTAAATTTTCCTGTAGAAAATTGAAATCAGTGCTCTGGTTTACTGTGTTTGTTCGAGCCACTTCTCTGTTAGAAGTATTATGAGGTGTGAGATGGGCAGTGCAAATGAAGAAACTAGCACTGCATAGACTGCTGGATGCACAGTTTTGATCTGAGTTCCTTCATCGTCTCTGTAGTTCAGGTTGCTCTTCTTGCTGAGATTAGTAAAAAGCAGCATTTACCCCTCCATGAAAGAGAAGATACAGTTGGATGACTTCCTTGTCTTTAAACCTTAGGCATTGTTCAGTAACTTTGCAAAACTTCTTAACAGCGAAAAAGAAAGAACTTTGTTGTGACAATGTTGTAGTTCTGACTTTTAACCAAAACAAAAAACCCTTCAACACAGCAAAACCAATGTAGAACCTGCTAGTATCTCATCCTTAAACACCAATGTGGACCATTGCTATGAAGCTGTTGAATTGTGTAATTGAATAATTAGTGTGTTTCAATCACATTTTTGAAGGCTGTTGAAGAAGGACGAGAAGTTTTGTGACATGCTTCATAAAGAAGAGAAAAAAAAATGTGGTTTTCAGCCAAATCTTTGTTTCCGAAGTGAAAATGTTAGTGTTCAATGTTTAACATTCCCAGCCTTAAATAGGTTTTGTACTCTAATATATGTACAAAGTTTAAGTGTATTTTGGAGTTTGTTTTCTGCAGTAGATTGATAAATTAATTGTATAATTGTGGTACCAAAGCCTGTAGAGTCACAAACTGCTTCTGGATGTCTTGTTATCCTTACCCTCTTTACAAAAAAAAAAATTGTAGATTCCAGCAATCGAGCTTCACAGCATGAAAATTGTAAAATTGCCACAGTATAAAAATCTTCACTGTCTCCTTCAGTAGCACTCATGATACTGGCCAAATAATAACAGTAAAAGTTATACTTTTTATTTCCTGCAAATTATTACAAGGAATTTTTTTTTCAGCTGAACAATAGAAATAAACTATTCAAGGAGCTAAAACCCAGAAGACATAGCACTTCTACCAAATTACAGTTGATGGTTTAACATGTTTGCAGGCTGTGTGAAATACAGATAAATATATCTGACTGATAGGAAGAACGAGCTGCAATGATTTTCTGATGAGGAAATTTCAAATGTCACACATGAGGGACTCATTTTTATAGGAATTTCCTATATCATCATCATCAACAAAATTACATTTTCATGCCAATAAAACAGTCCATAAAAGAACCTTCACCAAAAGAAAAAAAAGTTTTCAGCCTAGACTTAATTTATAATGCCAGGCCCTTTAATAAAAGTAAAAAGAAAATCATGTGCTGACTTGCACAGTCCTGCTCTCATTTAAGAGATGGTCCTCAGCCTAGTATTCAGGTCAACTGTAACTGCTGGTGGTCAGACAGGTGAGTGCTTCCAGGCAATGTTTATAGTAGAAACTGGTTTAGATTGTCTAGTGCCCACTGAAAGCTGCCCTGTGTGATGTAGATTCCCCCCATCTTTTGTCATGTATATACTGTATTCTGCTTTGGATTCTGCTTTCACTGCAGGGTATGGGACTTGCCTCAGAGCAATGTATGAAAGATGATTCAAAGTAGAGTTGGGCTTAAGGCTCAGAAGTGGAAGGGCCAGTCCAGGACAGATTTGGAATGGACTCTATTACAGACAGGTGAAGACAGACCAGTTAAGCTGCCATGGTCCCTCAGGTCTGTTCTCACTCAGGCGAGTTCTGACATCTTGCAATTTAGTTGTGCTTTGGTGTGGGTGTGTGTGTTTTTTTTTTTTTTTTTTTTGTTAAGGGTGATTGAATGGTTAAAACTAAGATGGAGTGATAGTATCTAACACCTTGGGTATATATTTGATGTGTTACTTGAACGAGGCTTTCTAGTCTGTCTCAGATATGCAAGGAAATGTGGACGGTGATATTGAAAGTGCAGAGAGAGAATAATTAGCCCTAGCTCCTTTGTAGTATGTCAGAGCCTACCCTTGCTGTTGAACAATTTCCTCCTAATGTTTCCTGCACTTGTTACTGCCAGTTCAGCCCACGTAAATGGGAGGATGGCACCTTATATTTGTTTTTTCTGTTAAGTTAACATTGGCTGTATGAGCATTGCTGTGAGCCCCACAGTGAAAACTGAACTAATACCAATAGCTGTGGGAAACTTCTAGAGAAAATTATGAGTGGAGTGGAGACAAAAAATTACTACAAGTAGTGGTTTGGGTGAACACAGGGACTGGAGAAATACAGGATAAGATGAAAGAAGCATGAAAAAAACCCAGTCTCTTAGGTTTCCTGCTTTGCTCAGCACCCATGGAACAGGATGACTGCAACAGCTTAGTTTGGTTTTGAAATAAGACAGAGTTCTTTTAGGATAGAAGAGATGTATTTGACAAGAAATGGGAGCAACATGGAGCAATAAGTTCCTATCAGATAAGCATTTTGGTTTTATTTGTAGGGATTTGGGACTAGCTTTATAATTCAACAGTGATTGCTTTGCAAGGTTCTTGGAAGGAAACAGAAGTATTTGGAAGCTAAATCATAGGCTGTTTTGAAAAGAGATAGGGAGCATAACTTTTATGCAGAGAAATATGCAAGCCAAAATCAGGAAGTAGAGAGGGCAGATGGAATTAAACCCCAGCATTTCAGGCTATTTAGTGAAAAGGAATGCTGGGAGATAGGGGGGAGAGGTGCATGCTAGCAAGTGTATGGCATAATTAATTGGACAAAACTTCTGGAATAAATAGTTTCTAATTATTTTCTTGTATTACAAAAAATGCATCTTTTTTTTTTCAGCTAACAAAGCTCTTCTCACATATCAAGATTTTTAAAACCTACAGTTTAAGCATTAAATATACATGTTTATGAAGTAGGTATCTACCACAAACCTATAAAGCATAAATGTGGATTTAGGACCCTAACTCTAGCTCTTTAATATTTCCTTTTGTGACTTTTATTGCCTGCCATAAAAGAATGATTCATGAATTCCCTCTTTTTTCTCATTGTCCTTTGTGAATTATAAAGAAGTCACTTCTTTGCTGTGGTTCTTAACTGCTGTGTAGTTGATGAAAATAACTGGCAAAGGCAAATAGTTTTCCAGGAACACTGGAGCTGAGTAGAACTCTGAAACTAAGCTTTGCTCACCTGGGGAGAGGGGTCAGTGTTTATTATCAGGCAGGAGGTATGTGTTTTGACACCACATAAACAGAAGTTACCAGTCTTCTGTTACAGCCCTGTGTTTTCAATAGCTACTGAGGAGCTGGCTGTTAAGGGTAGCTAAAGATAAGATTAAAAGTCATCAGTTCAAAGTTCAGAGATGATTACTTTCAAGGACAGAAAAAGCTGAATTTGTTAGCCACTGCTTTATACCAGAAACACTTCACTTGTACTGACAATTACTCTGGTATCATAAGTGAAGCACAGGGTAATAGAGTGCCATGTTTCCTACCTGAGTTCATATACTAGTTTGGCACAGCTGCCCACTGAAAATATAAGCTATTGTAGCATACTTCTTTATTAAACAAAATTACCAGGTCTTTTCTTCTAATTCTTGTATTAGGCAGAGAATGAGTTTTGTAAATGTTTCAGTATTTGAATTAAACTAAACTGTTCAGTGCTGAAATAATTTTTATTAAAGTTATGTTTTAATATAATATTTTTAATTAAAATTATATTCTTCAGCATATTGAGAAGAACTTTAGAATGAGGGTTTGTACAAGTCAAACCAACTTTCAAGGCCAGTCAGACTTCTTAAGAAGTTATGGATAAAATCTCAGGAAGTTCCCTCTCCCTTCTCATGTTTCAAAATGAAGGTTCTAGTGCCTGTACTATGTTAACAGTGTGCATAATATCTCATTTCAGTTTTTTTCCCTGTTTCCCAGTACATATTTCTGCCTATGCTTGTAGAAAAACAAATGAAGAACTTTCACTCCCTTTTACCTTAGAAAGTGTGCTTGAGTTGAACCTGTTTTTAGAAGAAAATAATAATTTATTTCTGTCAATAAACCTGGCTCTGAATAGTATTTTGCTATCATGTGTAAATCTTAAGGAATGATAATGAATTCATTTGAGATATTACATACAGAAATTCAAAATTGCCCATTGTTTTGCAGTAGCTGTTCAGAATTGCACTGGTGGTGTTTTTTTGTTGTTGGTTTTTTTTTGTTTGTTTGTTTGTTTTGGTTTGGTTTGGTTTGGTTTGGTTTTTTTCCCCTACAAGTCAAAATCTAATTAGAGGAAAACGTGGAAAAAATAAATGAAGAAAATCACACAATATATATAATCCTAAATTGGACAAATGTTTTGTGGTAAAGCATGAATATTTTTTCCTGTTTGAAAAATCTGTCTGCGTATGGTTCTCAACAGTGTGAAATTTTTGCTGCATAGGTGGAAGGCTGGCTGCATTTTCAGTTTCAAGTAAATTCATACTGCTAGTAGACAAGTTACTCTATAATTTTATTTTGGTTATCTTTTAGTGTTGTCCTATGTCTTTTAGCATACTTTCATAGATATAGTTAAGAAAAGCAAGTTTTAAAACCACAGGTGAAGAATTATGAACACAAAAGGAAATAGTAATCCCATCAAATTTCCTAAGCAATTCTGCAAAACTGAGTGCACTTAATAAAGGATAAGGTGGACTTGGGTTTCCACAGCAACTTCCTATGTGTCTGTTTAAACAAGCAGTGATGTAACTTCTACTAAGAATTTCCAAAAGGATAGAATGGTGTCTTGAGATTGATGAACAGCAATAGATAAAATAATGAGATGTGCTCATTGGGGTACAGTTGAAATAGAGAAAATCTAATGGGAAGTAGCTACATTAGTAGCAGATGGATTTACTTCCTGAATCTTGATCTGAGTGGAAATCCTAGCTTACTTAAAATTTGTCTTCCAGATTCTTAGTCTGATAAGAAAGGCGGATAAAGCAATTTATTTACTTGGCTTCAGTGCTGTGATGATGTGTTTTGTTTAAATTTGCTATTGCTGTTTGATTCTTATCTAGGCTATTTTTATGATTCCTACAAATCCCCCTCCAACCTTCCGGAAGCCAGAGCTCTGGTCTGATGAATTCACAGATTTTGTGAAGAAATGCTTAGTGAAAAATCCTGAACAAAGAGCTACAGCAACACAGCTGCTACAGGTCAGTAAGTTACTGAGGAAATGCAAGTTTTATGGCTTTTTTCCTGTAATCTCAGAGCAGAACTGTTGTGAAAATTTTCTAAGGGCAATTCTCATTTTAACTATCATCATGCCTTATTTCTTTTCCACTTTGTGGTCTTTTCTCTGTCAGCTCCTGTACTCTATCCCGATTTTATTTCTCCTTTGCTGCTTCTAAAAATGAATTGCTCTTTATATAGTTTAGGGCTGTTTCTTACTATAAAAATTGGTTCCTTTCTTTGTGATTAGAGGCCCTCAATAGATACCAGGATTTAGAGGCAAGTGCTAAGTAAAGGAATTGAGCCCAGGTTACCCCTGAGTGTGGACCACCCATGGAGTATATTCAGTCTTTCCTTCTGGTCACATCAAATTAACCAGACAGGTTACTCTGTGTCCTAGGAGGATCTAATGCAGATGGACAGTGTAATAAGTTTGTTTTTAGGCTGAGTTACACCAACTTGGGCACATTTAAATTCAAGGCACAGTTGCTGGTGTGAACCTATGGAGCCAGGACAGGCTGTGCCAGGCTTTTTACTGCTTGCTGACCTGAGCTTCTAGTGGATGCAGAAATTTTATAAACATGCAAAAATCAGAGGAGACTGATCTACCAAAACAAGATTTAGTCTTTATGGAAGGGGTGTAATTTTGCAGGGGCCACATATTTTAAGGGGGGGAGGGAGAAAATGCAATCAAGGTTTCCTCCTTTGGCTGTGTTTCTGTTATCCCCTGTCTTCAGGGCTGTCATAATAAGCCTACAATTGACTAAGGAGAAACAAAGTACAAAGGTAGTGAAAAAACAGGGAGAAAATAAAACGTTTTCTAGAACAATTATAGTAGGTGTCATGATGATCGAAATGGGATCTAAAATTTCCACTAAATAAATTTGCTTTAATAATGAGACAGAAGTGAAAAATTTTGCTAGATCCTTGGCTTCTTTTAATTTACTGATTCTTACCTAATCAATTTAACTTTTGGATAATTTAGTGTTCTTGTATGCTTTTCACTGCTATTGATAGATGCTCATGTTCTTTGTTCATAAGTCTACCTAAGAATCTGATCTTCTGAAATTTCATCTGTAAGACATTTATGCTAGATTTAGTCTATCTCTAGCTAGCAATAGCTTCTTTTAAAATTTAACTTCCAGTGAGCTCCACTACAAGAAGAATATAAAAATTTTGCAAAGTAGTTTCCAGTAATAGATCATCATACGCATATGTCACGTTATGGATAGTTTATTTTTCACACTGTGAGAACACCAAAATGTGGACTGGAAGGAGAGTGAAAATTGAAAGTTACAGATTTTCGTATGATGTATGAATCGGTACTTTAGACCTTAAAGTCCTGAAATTCATGTGGTTAGCTGAATACTGGCAGTTGGATAGAAGAGGCTTGTGTTAATGTGTTCAAGTAAGGAGAGGGAAAAAAAAAAACCTTCAGTGTTCCTCTTTTCACATGCTTACTGGCTAGAAAACCAAGTACTGTGTCCAGCACGAGCACGTGTTGCCTTTTCCCCCAGCTGGAATTTGGAGCATGTGTGGTGGAGCTGGAGGTGCTGTGGGTGTGTGTGAGTGGGAATGGAAGTACTGCTTGTGGGGAGAGATCATGGAGGCAAAAGGAGAGTATTTGAAGTAATGTATTGAGGGAGAAGGTGGGTAATAGGTGTAGAACACTAGACTTCATCAATTCTGTTCTTCATGGAATTATTTTTTAATACTTAAAAATATGTTTCAGAGGTGCTTAGAGCGCCTAAATTGTATTTACGTGTAATGATGCAAAAATCAGAATTTTTCTAAGAGCAGGTATTTATTAAACAGGAAAATCAATGTAAGTGATATTGGCACGTGTTGTCTTAAAGGCAGAAGTGATATTTTAAGTGGCCTTGACTTAAAAATTAATATTCCTGTTAGAAGTAAGGGGGTTTTTTTGGTTACTCCACATTTCAGCATCACAGATCAAGTAGTGTTTTATGACATATAAAGTACAAGTTTGTTGAAGTAGGCAGCCATAGTTGCTCTGCCTTCAGCCACTAATTTATGCTGTCAGTATGTTAAGATTAATTAAATTCTGTAACTGAATATCTGAAAAAGTTTGTTTTTCTATGTCAGACAATCACCACAGTATTTATTTACTACTTACAGCATGATTCCTTTGGAAGATTCTATACTCAGCTATAAAATAGTTGTTATTACATTTCACAAGACTTGCTTTGTTAAAAATAGTTACAGTAAAATTTTAGTTATGAAGTAGTTAAAAGATATTTTATGTTGTGTTAGTGTAGATTTTAATTACGGTGTGATGTAAAATTCTATTTATCACTGAAATCTGTGGTGTTCAATAGTACTTGTAACTGCATCTGAAGTGTAACTATTGTAATGTTATACAACGATGGTTTTTTTTTATAGCATACGTTTATTAAGAATGCCAAGCCAGTTTCAATTTTAAGGGACCTGATCACTGAAGCTATGGAGATAAAGGCAAAGCGACATGAGGAACAGCAGAGAGAACTAGAAGAGGAGGAAGAAAATTCGGTGTGTATCTTTTTTCCTGTAGCTATCTGTGCTTTGTAGACAAGCTGCTGTTTTCCCCCCTCCTTTCTGTATGAAATGCTTTACCAGGTTTTTACCTGTTTTTTTAGACTATGACGGCTGAGTATTCCACTCATTTCTGATGAGTAGTGCTACTGTAATGGCTTATGAGCCAGCTTGCAGCACTGTTCCATGCAATGTCCTAGTAAAAAGTTTTTCTTGTAAGTGGGAGAAGAAACTGTCTCGACTTCAGCTGCTCAGACTAACATTAAAAAAAAGAAACAAAAAAAAACCCAAAAAACCAAACCAACTAAAGCTGTTCGCATATGGGTTTCTAGACAAGTGTTTTAATTTTCAGTTAAGGGCACTTTAGCATTTTTTTTTGTAAAGTCTAATACACAGAATAGTCAGCTATGATGCATGGTAGGTAGTGATTACAATCAAGTTGCACCGATAAAGTGAAAATGGTGACAGCATTTGATTCTTCAGATGGTGTTATCAGTGTATGTTTTCAAGAGAAGCAGGTTGAGTGATAAATAGGTTGCGTTTAGAATTGTTTGGCAATGTTAGGAATAAGTGTTCCTGGCATTATTACTCTCCCTGCATGATTTATTTTAGAGCAGTCTTGTGCAACGCAGCAGTATGTACTTCAAAGAAGTGTATTGCCACACATATAATGAGAACCAAGGTCATTCAGGAATAACACACACAGAAGATGGAGACTGCAATGTTAGTAGAAATCTTACAGCTTTGAGCAAACAGAAAAGAGCAGTGCCGTAATGGGTTCTGCCCTGTCCCAAATTTTAGAATCCTTGTTATGTGTTAAAGAGTGTTAGGTGATGATCTATATATAGGAACACTTTTTTAAGCAGATTCTGTGCAGTGTTTTGAATCACAGCAAACACTATGGTCTTTTGTTTGCTCGATGTTATTCTGTTCTAAGAGCATGTTCTAAGAACATTGACAGCTTGTGTTTATAAAGATGGTTTACTTTGGATTGTATTTGCTTAGTCAGTAATAAAACAGGCAGGGAAGGTTGGGAATATTTTTTTATATGAGGAAACATTGCCTACGTGGAGATGCGTGACTTGACATATAGAGTTGATGTTTGGGAATTGATATATTGAACAGCTGATCTCTGAAGAAACTGGTTTATTACTGACATAAAAACCTAATGTCTTTATTCGCATGTTTTCCTTCCTGATATTGCCAGCTGAACTGTAGACCTCAAACACTTGAGTGCTGTTGATGTCTTTTACATTAACCCAAAATTAGGTAATGACATCTAATTACTTCGTCTGAGGTTCAAATGGGGAATCAGATTGCCAGGCACAGATGAAACAATCCCTGCCAGCTCAGTGTGCGGTGTACACCTTCCTTCGCCTACCACTGCTGAAAGGTTACGACACAAGTTTGGTCCACCTCAGCCAAAGAAGAATTTAGCGACTCCTTGTGCTTGCGTGGGTACTAATGTCAGAATGCAACACTGCGCTCTTCTTTTTTTAACTTTTTTGAAAAACTTTATTTTCCCCTTGAATTATTCAGTGTTTAATATAAGGGAACAGGACTGGGGCTGCAATCTGTTGTTTGTGTTACCCTTGCAGTTGATAGGAGTTTTCTCATGTAATTTTGTGGAGCAGTCAGGGAATGGGTTAGGTGTTAAAAAGACAGACTCTGATCGTCACTCACTGTAAAAGATAGGTGCCGCAGATCTGAAAATAATGGAAGTATCTTTGGTTAGCAGGGCTGAGAGAGCAGAAACATGGAATGATTGAAGTTGGAAGGGTCCCCGGGAGGTCACTTGGAGGTGACACCCCCCTCCCCCCCCCCTTCTCAAAGGAGGGCCATCTCGAGCCAGTTGCCTGTGAGCCTGTGAGAGAGGTTTGGTAGTAGAGAAGACTACACAAATAGTGGGTAGTCAGATTCATTGTGGGCTGATGTAAGCCAGGCTGTCTGGTATTTGCTACAGACCTATGTGTATGTTTGAAGTGGCAGTACTTCAGAGCATGTTTGCAATACCATGGCAAGATGATGGAGAGTTTAACCATAGTTCGCTGGCAAAAGCCAGCTTTGCTCATGGCAGAGAAAATTGGTACTTTTTAAAAAATAGTTTGTCATTCTTGTAAACTTTAGTAGTGGGAAGGAATAGATCTTTTTGAGCTTGGGGGAGGTTCCAAAGGTAGACAGAGACCATGTGCAAAGGTAAGAAGAAGGTATGCCCCTTTTAAGTGGGACAAATGAAAGGGAAGTCATAGCTGGTGCTGCTGGCAAAGTGGGAAGTGGTGCTTGTCAGTGTGATAATTTCATATTTTTTTTATCTTGATGTACTTAATTTTTAAGTTCAATTCAGATTGTTTTCCCTGAAGTGAGGAAGAGTCACATTTCTAAAATTGATTGATGTTACTAATTTTTACCACTGTCTGGAACATTTTACAAGTGATGACTTCCCATATTATAAATACATTTTTCTGTTCAAGTTTCATACTATACAGCTGTAAATAAATGGTCAGGTTGAATACAGTCTTCATGTCTGTATCCTTCTGGAGAGATGCACTATCATTACAAAGAGTGCACTCTGAATTAATCTTATGCTTGTTATGGAATCTGCTCATGTGATGAGAATGCCTTATGACAAACTGACATATTTTGATAGGTGCTGAGGTACGGGTTTTTTTAATTAAGCAAAAACTGCCAGTGGTGTGTTCTACAGAAAGTTAATCCCGATATCAAAGTTTAAATGTTAGTTTAGGCATTACTAAACATAACCAGTCTCTTCTTGTGCATTTTTTGAAGTGTGATGTGAATTGGATGCTGAGGCTGGGCAGCTGTATTATGGGAATGTAAAGCAACTTGTTGCCTGGCAGCTTGCAGGAAACATGTCTAAATATTTATTTCTGTGGCTCTTTAAAGGAATGAGCTAATCAAGCAGCTCTTACTATATGTTTTCTTTTACATTTTAATGTCTCTATTATGTGAGGAATGCTTAATTATTTTAGAATATTCAAACAAAGAATTACTACTTCAGTACTCCATTTTTGTTTCTCTTAGACACTTAGTGGTTGACAACTATCAACAACTTAGCCAACCATCAATAATCAATTATTCCTATACATAGGCTTATTTATTCATTCATACAAATGTTTCTTTGGTTTGTCATATATTAATTAGGAGAAATTTGCATTTGTCTTTTGAGACCTTAAGAAATAATTGCTATAATTGTTCTGTTATGTTTTTATAATATTTATTTAGTTACTGTAAAGAAACTAGTGAATTGAGTTGTTCTGTATGTTAAATCTGATACACTAGGCTGCATTTTTCTGAAGGTTTTTATGTTTACTTTAATGCATCTTACATGAATTTGTATGTCTATGATATATCTGTATATGTGTATGTAACTTTGCATGACAGTGTTAAAGCTATCTGTTTTCATAGCATTTTTCCTTTAAGCCAAAGAACACTTGACATATGTGCTAGTTAAATTTGATTGCAGTTCTTTAAATATCCTGAAGTTAGAAAAATTTAAAGATTACTTTGAAATATAGCTATGCAAGGGACATAAACGGCTTTAGAAGAGCATATTTACAAAATCCACAACAATTTAGAGCCAGAAACCGCTTCTAGGAAGAGTAAACATAGGAAGGTAGTTTCATGCAGCAAGTTGTTGTTACTGGATGTATCAATTAGAAGGAAATAGAAAACAAACTCAAATGCTGTTTTGTGACGTGTCTACTGAACTTGGTGGAATTCGAGTATTTGCTGAAAGTTGTTACCCGTTTTACTGATGCGTCTCAGTATTAAGCATATACTTTGATTGTAGTTGGATTTCCTACATTAGGAACTTTTACAAAATCCTTGTTCTTGACCAAGCTATGTTATGTGTTTTTGTAGCTACTACAGTGCTTTTGCAAAAAGATAGCTGTGACTACAGCCACGCTTTTCAAAGGTGATGATGAGGTGTTAATAGTAAATGAAATTATTTTGCAGGACACTAAATTTTGCCAGCATGTAAATCTTCCTTTAATGTGTTGCAGCCTAGTTAGCTGTCTTTGGTGCCCTCTAGTGTTGTTTTCACGTGCACAAACTATAATTAAAGAGATTTTAAAGGCAAGCTGCCATGTTTGCTTGTCTTTTTTTTTTTTTTTTTTTTTTTTTTTTTTTTTTTTTTTTTTTTATTTTTTTTTTTTTTTTATCAGTCTTCATCCCCTTTATTCCCATGTTAAAAGCACAACAGAAAAATCCATTAATCTTTATCACTTCAGGTCATTTGTTAATATCCTGATGTAGACTTAGGTATGATCTGCAAGGCCATTTTTTCTGAGGAAACTTCTTGTGTGATGAGATCTTCTGTGGTATAAGCATATTGTGAAGTTTTGTGTGTTGTTTCCTCTGAAGTCTTTTTGACTTTGCTGTCCTGATAATCAAGTCTCTATTACTGTATTTTTATACTTTAAGGGTTGGTTTTGTTAATCTTCTAACTAATCCTTGTAAATAAGGAGGTCTGAGGAGTTAGTGTCATAGGATTGCAAGGTATTGGCAGTGTTTTACTTGTGCTTGCTTTATGTTATAGTGCTGTTAGTTTCTGTAGTTCATTGTCATTTCTGTAGCATTTTTGCTTGTGTGCTCTTTCTGTTAAGCATAGTGGTGTATGAGAAAGCACTGTCAAATACAAGTTTGGTGCTTATTACATAAGAGAACAGCAGACAGTTTAATTCCAGAATTATCTAGTTTTATTGCTTGATTATTGAATCTGTTTTCATAAACAGTATGAGAACATGACACTTCAGCTTTAATACCTTATATTTTTTTCCTGGTTAAAATTGATACTGTGTTTGTTTTCATTTAATCAGTGAGTTTACCTTTTTCAACAAGAGATCAGAAGTTCTACATCAATATTTATGGACTATAAAGCATGCATCAGAATTTGTATAAAGGAATCACTTTCCTCTCTCATGTAAATGTGCACTTATATAACTTGTATCCACTGGATATTTTTATAAAGTTACTTTTTCAGATCCAGTATAGTCTATTGCCAGTATTAGCTAAATTTCATATTTCTGAGAAATGCTGGAATGATAGTTCTGGAAGCAATCTGGCTTAACCGACAAAATGAATTATTCTGGGGCATACACAGACCCCCAAAAAAGTTTATGTTGCTCTTTCTCAGTACAGCATTCCTGACCATAGGAAAACTGTACTGTTCAAAATTGTTGTGTCCCTTTTTGGGACAACTACTCTGTTAGTACCAAGGAAGGCCTTTGTGATCCTTAGTCTTCTAGGTGCTAGAAGATAACTTTTCTCTTTACTAAGAGACAACAGTAAGATAAAGGCTTTTGATACTTAGATTGGAAAATGAAATGCTGTTATTTGGAACAAATCCAGATGATTGATTTGCCTGAAGAAATAAAATATATATTTTTTTAATGAAGCAGATGATACAAAATGGTCACGTAGGACGCCATTTCATGCTTGTTCATATTGTTAGACACCACTTTCACTAACGTCTAAAGTAAAACTTTTAAGCCTCAGGAAAACTTCTATTTCATTTCTGATTTCAGTTTTAGTAAGTTTAGGACCACATGCACTGCAAATGGATATTAATATTAGTCAGGCAGATCTGTAATTCAGATGTAACTGTGCCTTAAACTCAGATATTTGCCTGCCTGTGTGTTAGAGATGCTGCATGTGCTTAAGAGGAGAAATATCAGTACATTGTGTCAGTGTTGCACTGTACTGCAGTGCTGAAAGAAGTCTTGGAACTAACAAACACCTTAATTGTTCTGGGACTTCTAAAATGTAATGCAAAAAAAGACACTTTTGGACTTTATTTCTGAGTACCCTTGTTAGAAAAGGGAAAATATTATTTGTAGAAAACACTGGGGTTAGCAAGAACATTGCAGAGGGGAGCGAGTACAGAAAATTTAAGTTGCCACCAGGAGGAGTAGTACCAAAATGTTCTCTTTTATTTACTGGCACAGTCCTCTAGTGCTGGAGCTGTAAACTATCTACGTCTTTGGAAATATAATTTTTTTTTTTTTTTTTTTTAAGGGTAGGGTACTAAATACAGTGTTTTAGTACCAAAATGCAAACATAAACCCAGAAAGAATGTAAATGAAGAACTGTGATATTTTTAAAAATTATATTCCAGAAAGATAGTGATTCTTTTGACATTTGAAATTTTAATCACAGATTTAGGTCTGTATCCTGATGTCAGTATGTTATGCTGGTAGCCGGACTCTCTGAATCAAGATTAGATCTGTTTTTGTGTCTCTTAGCTGAGATGCAAGAGAATAATTTTTAGGAGCTGGTGTATTTATATTGCCACTAACTGTATCTGTTCAGACCGGCTGGGTCCCAGCAAGAGGGACTCGGGCAGTTGTGCAAGTGTATCTGTCCTAGAGGCAACTTGTCTGCTTTGTCAGTGAGCAAAAGCACAGGAGAGGAAGGACTCCTGTGAGAAACAGAAGGTGCCAGACTTGTAGGATTTTGAGGCATGGGTTTATTTTTCTGGTTCTGTCCCTTGTCTGCCACCCTCACCTCCTGTCCTTCGTAGTTAAAAATTTACAATATATGGAATGATACAAAGATATAGGAAAAGGAGGCAAGTTGTTGTGGGTGAAATCTTGTTTTAATGTTACATGTAGCAACAAGTGTGTTACCTGTAATAGGCAAATTCTGAGAAGGTGTTAAATGACAGACTTTCAAGCTGTGTAGCTAGAATATTTTGCTAATTTGGGCTAGAGTTCATTTATGAGTGAACTCGAGTGAAGTTTTGACACAGCAGAGGAAATACATGCTTGTATGGTTATAAAACTGGTGAAAAAAGAATTTGTATTTAAAATTTTAAAATCTGACAGAGTGACTTCACAGTGATGGGTATTATTTCTTACATAATCAACAAGGAGTTTTCTTTTTTTTTTTCCCTTGGATAATAGATTTTACTCCTACAGGAAATGTGCATAGTCCATCACATTGTTCCTGAAACGCTGTGATAATCTAAATCAGACTTTGGAAAGTGGTAGGGTTTCCCATCAATGTTCTCAAATGCTTATGTTCCACATGAATTTTGTAATTGATTAACTAGATTGTCATTAGGTCTCCATCTCACATTTCTGGCCCATTTTTGTCACTTGATTCAAAATGCTACTGTATCTCTTCATGACACTAGCTCCCCCACCCACTTAGTTGGGTAAGTATGTGCCCTAGGGATATTGTTCTACATAGTATCAGGAAGTTATTCTGCTTCCTCTTGTGGCAGAGATTTTTAAGGAGTACTAAATACTTGAAGTAAGCAGAGTTGATTGTCTGTTTCTGAAATGGACTTGCAAAACTACTTTGGAGGATTGTTTAATAGCTGGATTGAATAGGAGCCTGTCATCTGGATGCTGTGTGTAATGTAAGATGCTGGGGATGATACTCAGTGAATGGTGACTGGTGATAGTCCATTGCAAAACAAGCAAACCACTTTCTATAAATTGTGGTACTGATTTTGGAACCCAGGGAGGTGTAGTGGGTCGTGAAAATCGCTGGTCTATTCAAAACTGGATGCTGATGCAAAGTGGGTGTGTGGGCCACATTCCTCTTATAACCACCCTGCCATACATCTGAGGGAAGGAAGAAAATTTATATTCTTCCTTTATATGGAACATTTTTTATTTTGTAATTTCTTTTAAAGTTTTAAAACTGGAAGTCTAGCAGTACAACCAGGTCATGTGTAGATGTAAAACTAATGAAAAAGCATCTAGATGATTTGTTGCTAACTTGGGTTTTTTTGAAGATGATCTGCTGCATTCTGGCAAATGCTTCTCCATAGGATGAAGATGAGCTGGACTCTCACACCATGGTGAAGACCAGTTCAGAGAATGCTGGTACCATGAGGGCCACAAGCACGATGAGTGAAGGTGCTCAGACAATGATTGAACACAACAGTACTATGTTAGAATCGGACCTGGGGACCATGGTAATAAACAGTGATGATGATGAAGAGGAAGATGGGACCATGAAAAGTATGTTGTTCCTTTCCTTTTCTTTTAATAATATAATATATGTTGTCTATTAATTAAATTAATTATTAATTATTAATTTAATTGTTGTCATATGTAGTATGTTGTCTATTAGTGCATGAGAATGTAATTTCATTAGTATTCTATAAGTGCCAAGTTCTGTGGTTAGAACAGAGGGAGAAGGGTATTTTTGTCTCGAAGCACTCTCCATAGTTTGTGGGGGATAAAAAAAAGGCAACTACAATGGGAGGTTCAAAGCAGAAGCCTGGTTTTGGTGCTTTGCTGAGTCACTCTGGAGGACTATAAAGCTAGCCTTCTGTAAATTCTACCTTCTACTGCTTGCATTTTGCTGCCTGTCCCACGCATATTTGGAGTGGTTCCTTGGAGCTAAACTCAAATGATGGGATTATGTGAGAAGCTGCTGCTTCAATGTCAGTGGCCCTTGGAACTTGTCATGACTCTCCATAGCTTCAGCAATCGGTACACATCGTGCTGCAAAATTGTTCTGTAACTTATGATCAGTTAGCAGATTTTTATAAGAGAGTTATTATTTGAATATTGGTTGGAATGGAATTCAGTAATTTCAGTGATTTAAGGTAATGATCAAAATGATGTTGAAACCTAAGTAAAAAGTCCAAATTTACTTTAGCAGCATGAGAGGGATTATGTAACAAAGGGGGAAAAAAATTGCATGTGTTTTAAAGTATGAAATTGTAAGTAAACTGAAATATGCATAAATAAGTATTTACATATTGATGTGCTTATTATTTGGGTGAAGAGTGCTGCAGAATGAGGCTCACTGAATGTAACAATTACTGGCTTGAGTGAGCAGCATCAATAGATGACTCTCACTCAAGCTGTAGGTACTTGATTTCATGACATACAATGTACTGTTTAACTCCAGGGAATTGCCTGGGGGAGTGGCAATATATCAAGCTAATGTCTCAAGAGTGGAAATCGGTGCCAAATAAATAACTTCATAGAATGCTTTTTAGCAAACATAAAGTTGCATTTGTGTTTGCACATGTACACGTGATATAATTTGTACAAGATTAGGTGGAAGTGCAACGCAGGAATATATTTTCTTTGTGGTTTAATGCACAGAAAATTGGAAGAATGAAGAATTTTGCTAATTTTTTAATTGATTCCAGTAACAAACTGAAGTTAGAAAAGGAGTTACCCTTCTACACCTTGGCATTTAGTCTGCATGATTCTTAAACCCATTCTTCCTTCTTGTCAAATAAGAACATAAAACTCTTGGGACAGCAGGCTTCCTTCCCTTCCCTCCCCACATAGGTTACTGGCTTGGAACCTGCACTTCCAGCAAAGGAGAGCCAGCAAACTGAAGGTTGGCTGGTGGCAAGTGATGGTTTCATCATTCAGCTAGCAGGCAACAGGTTTGGTTCCAGCACTTACTCGCTGGACTTTCTTGTATTTTGGATTAGACTAATTGATTAAAACTTAGAAATTATTCAAGAGTGGGGCCTCCACATCTCTCAGCTGAGAATAAATCTGAAAAAAAAAAACCATATCCACTGTAGCTGGTTCTCTTGTAGTTCTATGAATCATGTGCTATTGGCTGAAATGGGAACAACACCAAGTATCCTAAATAAATGTCACCGAGAAGAGACATATAAATCCTTGCTTTCCCTGAGGGGCAGACATTGATTTTATGCTGCTTTGTGCTTGACTAAACCACAAGGTTTTGGAGATCAGTTGCTTTTTCCAATATACCTTTACAGTCAAGGTGGGCACTTTCAAGGTGCTTGTGTGATTTGATTGTAATAAATCATAATAGGAAGCTTAGCAGTGCACTTTGATCCTTCTGAATAATAGACTATTGTAAGCAAGAAGCTTGGAGAAATAAACTTCGTGAATTAGGGAAGACAGTTTTCATTTCCGTCCTAGAGACACAAAACATTTATGACAAACTTTTTTTTTTTTAATTGGTCTTGTGCTTAGTTTCATGTTTTGTTTCAGTCTTTTGTTTCCCTGCTCAAGGATAAAATAAGAAACAATAATAAGTTTTTATTTATAAGTGCCCATGCTTAGAGGCCTCTGGGAGCCATGACAGAAGATAACTAAAACCATATTTTTTTCACAAATGGGGAATTGGCCCAGATAAAATTGGGATTTGGAAAAAGAGGCCTGTCATCCTACCCCAGCATAGAATATACAGCCTAGCAATAAACAGCATTTGTGCCTTCTTGCTTAGTGTGCCTGTGCATGCACTGAGCAAAGACTGTGGTACGTACTTGGAGGGAAGAAAATACAGCATACGGAGAGATAGGAGGACAGAGCTTTACTTTAGGAGATCTGTTGTGGAGTGGAAGAAGGAGATTGATGGAATGTAGTGCTACTTTTGTTCAGCTGCCTGGATTGTACTTATTTTCAAATAGAAGCTTATTCATATCCCAGTTTAGATGTCGATGTTCAGACAAGCTTCTCTGCGTTCCCTTTGTGGATTTTTTGGAAGGCTTAGCCTTGGGTCTTTCTGGTGCACCAAGTGTACTCTGGATTGTACTCCTTCCCCTTTGTCATGAACACTCCCCCTGCTGCCTTTTTTTTTTTCTTGTTTTCCCCTGTTAAATTTATATTTGCCATCTGCTTTGGGCTGTCAAACAAGTTGTCTCTTCTTGCCATTTGGAGTTATTCTGAGTTTCTAACTCTTTCTTCAGACTTCAGTGAAGCTTCTATGTAGTTCATGGTTGGTAATGGATATATTCAAAGAAGAGGACAGTGAAATAATGAGAGGTGGCATTTGACAGATAGAATGTAGAAAAGGGGTCAAGTTTTTTAAAATTTATTTATTTTTAACCCTATAAGACATGAAGTGTTTTAGGTTTAGTCAGTATAGTTCTTAAACAAATTCTTCCTTCTTATCAAACAGAAGAATATAATTTTTGGTGCACCAGTGTTCCCCCCCCCCCTCCTCTCCCATAGGTAACTGTTTTAGCACCTGTAATATCAGTGAAGGAGAGACAGCAAACTGGAGGTGGCCTGATGGCAAGTGATGGTTTTGTCATTCAGCTAGCAAGTGACACATCTGGGTCCAGCGCTTACTCGCTGAGCTTTCTTGTGTTATTCTTTTTATTCTTTTAACTTTCTTGTGTTATGGCATCCTTGACTGCAGCAGGTCATGCACCATGCTTTAGAACTTACATTTTCAAAGAATTCCTGAGTTAGTTTTCTTTATTTTTTTACTGATTTGGGTACATCCAGTGCAAGAGATTGTGCCATACTGTAACTCGGTGTCCTCTGTGATAAGATGTGTGTGCCTAGGTAGCTCTGGAGTGGTGCTTCATAACTCTTAGAAAGGCCTCAGTCACACAGCTGTTTTTTCAATTGAGGATAAAAAGATATTGATACATTTTTCAACTGAGGATAAAAAGATATTGATACTTATTTTATAACAACCTATGATCAAGATCCTATAGGAATTCAGCAAGGCAGCTTAATTATGGGCTGGTTTCAATGGTGCTGTAGCCTGGACACTGATATTTCATGGATGTAGGTTTGTTCAGGTATATTTACTGTGGCCATGTTAAGACAGTTCGCTTGGTGCCATATGCAAGTGTACTAGTGCTTTACTCTTTTTTTTTATATATATATGTGTGTGTGTGT
>NW_008593086.1:0-19152 GCF_000691845.1 Merops nubicus | reverse complement strand
ATTCTGTGATTCTGTGAAATACAGTGTACTGTCATTCTTACTAAACATACATACCCTTACAAATGAGATGCATGATTAAAATGAAAGCATTTCTTGCTCAAAGAGCTCAAGCTTTTTATTTAATTTTTAGCTCATCAAAGGCAGGTAAATTTGCAATACATTATTTATCATGATCTCTCTGATCAAATCCTCACACTACTGTCATCTATTAAAAAACAGCCCTTATAAAATGGCAAATAATTTCTTACATTTTTTAATCAATACATTTTGACATCCTTATTGAAAATTGCCAATAGTTCTGTCTCTTCTCTGTTCAACATTCTTCTGGTCCAGACCTTATCTTATGAATCTCATCTCTGATATAATACAGCAATTTAGCTTTATATATCCTGTCAGGGAGAATATGCCTTCCCCTCATCATTCTTCCTTTATTACATGCCTTTTTTTCAGAGTTAAAATGCAAGTAATTTCTTCACTGTTAATTTCTTCTACTGTTTTTATATCTCTTTGAACAAGTCTCTAGCTCTCATCTCCAACACACAGCTTCTCTGTTTATGCAAAATATCTCTTTGATAGTATGGCTGTTACTCTGTCATGTTCAAAATCAGCAAATGACAGTGCTGATGCCTGGTTCTTTTTCTGTTTTACAGAAGATGTTTTGACTAGTGACTTTCTAAGTTTATTGTACTGATGCTACTGTACCAGTATGTTTCATAGATTCATATCTGTCTGTGACATAGTTGGCCGTCTATTTTTACTGGCAGTATCTTTTCTCATGTATGTCTTCAATATCTGACTTTGTTCAGTTTATCTAATTATTTTAAAAGATTTTCAGTGCCAGTATTAACTTATGCATTGTTGTTTCACTACTAGGGTTCAGTTCTGTCTTCCTGTCCCTTCCTCCTGCTGCTCCCATTTCCTTACTGTCATTGTTTGCATAAAAAAAATAATAATAATAAAAAAAGGCACCAAAAAATGAGTCAAAACTGAATGTTCAGTTGAATTAATTTACTGCAAATCTGAAAAAAGAATCTGCAGCAATGAAAAACTGAGTATAGCTAGTGATTATTGGTGTTTAACTCTCATGGACCTGATCTGCCAACAGTTAGTACCAGCTGACTCCTAGGTACTGCACCATTAATTTTCCTACCCATGTAGTGTCTATTGTACAACTCTGGACAAGACAGATTTCTAAAGTCTTTCCAGAGATAAGAGCTATTCCAAAGTTTCCCTCATTTCCTCTGAGAGTAGACATAGAACAGTGGAATCATCAATTCATATAAATATGTAAAACTGTAAGAAAATAAAGATTTATAATCTAGTAGTTTAAACTCGTTAGACTTGTACAAAGGTGTGTTGTAATAAAGTCTCTGTTACAACAGAGCTATGTATCTTCAGTATTTGTGGGTTCATGTGGATAAAACCAAGAGCACAAATACCTAGACTTTGAAAGAAAAAATTGGAAGTCGTTTGGTAAAGACTTGTGAATGGGGATTTTTTTCACGGACAGCAACACAGACTGCCTCCAGCAGAGGGCATGTTCTGGGTTGCACTGAGGCAGGACTGTCCTGCGTATTTCCCATTGCAATCTGGAGGTCAAAATAGGTTGGACCACTGGATGTGTCACTACAAATCCAAGCTAGAGTGTTTATGAAGGGACAAAGCAGCACAGTGAAGTGATTTCTTCCATCTGTCTCTCACATTAAATATGACAGTGGCTACACCAGCTCAGGTCAAAGATTCACTTAGCATAGCATCCTATTGGCAGTCCATAGCTTCTGCCAGTAGCTTGTATACATCAATCTAGTAATGATGTTTTCCAGGATACTGTTCCACTCATGGCCACTTTGTCTATGTCTCTTATGATTTCGTAGACCTTTATGATATTCCCATTTAACTGTCGATTTTTTATCTTTAGCAAAACAGTCATAGTCTATTTAAGTGATTGCAACATGGATGCTATGGATGATGCATTTCCTCTTCTTTGTATGTTTTCAGTCTTACCGTATCCTACTCTGAGATGGAGAGGGTAGAATTACATATGCAGTTGAACATGGAGCAGACTGTGGATTTTACAGTGTTTGTACAGCATTGTTTTCTTTTGTCTGTTTTTGTATTTTTTCCTCTATTCCTCTCTTAATAATTCCTAACATTCAATTTGCTTTTTTGATTGCTACCGAGCATTGAGCTGACTTTTTCACAGAACTATTTATTATAACCCCAAGATCTTATTTTTGTGTGGTTATAGCTATTCAAGACCTTCACGGTTTGTGTAAAATTTTTTTTCCCATGTACATTGCCTTACTTTTATCTACAATGAATTTAATTTTTCATTTTATTGTTAGTCAGCATCTTACATTCATTAATTTTTTTTTTTCCAATTGGACTTCATTTTTACTACCCGGAGTAAAATCATATTACCAGCAAACTTTTTCATTTCACTGTTCATTTCTCATTTTCTAATGGTTAATACTGGAGTCCTGGCACAATTTCTTTTTGAGACTGCAATGAAAAAAAACTTATAATCTATTCCTGATGTTTCTTTCCTGTGTTTTAACCAGTTGCTTGGCCACAACAGAATTTTTCTTTTTATTCTGTAAGAGTGTAATTTCCATTAAAAAAATACTGAGGAAGCTTTTTTTAATGTTTTAGTATCTTGAATACCTTAATTATCTTCCATAAACTTTGCTACCTCACTATTTATTCCTTGAGTGCTCTGAAAACCACTTTTCCAGAATATCTTGTAACAGGGTGACAGAGTCTATAACAAAGCTAAAAGCAATATTGTTGTTGCTGCTTGTTATTTAATTTATTTCATGTTATTGCCTTTCATATTTACTGGTAATTACTATTGATACATGAGCTTAGCTTTATCTGGACAGCATTAGTTGAGTAGGACTATTGTTTGTTTTGTTTTGTTTTGTTTTTCTCCACTGGATGTAAGTAAAGTGCTAATACAGAGAAGCAGCTCAGTAGGAATAGCCATTACTTTGATTGAGGGTATGCTGTTATTTGAACTTTCAGTCAAAAGAAAAATATCACAGTTTGATACTGTGATTACCCATTACCATTAGGAATAAAATTTCAAACTAACCAATAAAACAAAATTCGGATTTTACACTCTGTATTGTCAAAAAAGTTTCTTAGTTTGCTTGCTGAAACTGTGCTCAGCTGGCTCTGTTGCTCATACTGACGCCTGCACTGCAGGATCTGTGCCACCCGTGCTTGGTTTTCTGGAGCAGTGTCACGAGGTATCACTGTTTGTTTCCCATGTATCATTTGCCAGGCTTTCAGCTGTCTTATGAAATTGTCTTCCCCCCTAAATCATCACAATTGTTTTTTTCCTCTTTTTTTCTGCCTTCACTCCTTACTGCTAGTATGAAATAGGCTAACTTTAGTGTTGAGCTTTGCTCATTTGTCTGAAAATCAGGGAGCAAACTGAAGGAGAATATATTGTGAGGAGTAAGAGAAAGGTGAAGTTTATGTAGAGGTCAGAAAAGGGGATGAGAAGGGGGAAAGTTAATTACAGGAGTTAGCTGGTTAACAAGATAATGAAGGATGAATTCAGGTGAAATATGAAAGAAAGTGAACATAAATGATGTTGGGGCTCAGAAAAGGGAAACAGAAGATTCTTTCATTATAAAGATGGAAAGAGAAAGCCTAATAAATTTCTTTCTGTACCCCACTGCAAATTCCAGAAATTTTGAATAGATCAAATACTATTCTTTTTCTATTTTTAAAATTAATAGAAGCCTCCTGGGTTTTTTTGCACACAAAAGTTTTTAGCTAAGAAGGAAGGAGTTAAAAAGATAAATGTCCTCCCTGTTGTCTCTGTCAAGCACTTCTGATATTCCACCTCCTACACAGGTATTACACCCCTTTCAACCAAATTCTAACTTTTCTTAATGTTACCTGTGATCCCTAGACATTCTGCAAATCATTTTTGAGTCTCAAGAAAAGGAACTGGGATTTTTTTTAATGTTTAGCCTATTTAGTATTGTTAACCATACTGCAAAATACCACAGCTCTTTGTCATGAGTCCTTGTGCACAGCATCACTAAGTGGGATTCATTTTACCTAATTTTAGAGTTTTGCAATGTAGCTATCTCTACCAGACCTACTAGTCCTAAATGCCTACAAAAGAGAGAAACAGGCCCTTTCAGGCACAATTTATCTGACATATTTATATCATTTTATATCTACTTTAGGATGAATTGAATCAAGTGACAAAAGTGCCCATTTTTTCTCACTAGAATATAGCACAACCAGTTTAGGTGAATCGAACTGTCAAATAAAGGCATTCCCGTGGTCTAAATCAGATAAGCATCATAAAGAATAAGTATCATCATCAACAGGTAGAAAAGTTTTATAAATGTGTGCATCTGCATCTGTGTGTCTGGGGAGGAAAGCTATATCCTTTGTGAAATCTTTGCAGGTAAAGACAGACAGTTAAAAGGAGATTAAAGACAGAACATATCAGTTGTATTTTTGGAAAGTGAATGGGATCTTTTAAGTCATCTCTCTTCTCTTAGGTGCAGAAGTGCAACCTCCACACATTTTTTTAAATTTAGCTTTAAGTGGAAATTTTCACTGCTTTGAGACTACTGGGTTTGTACTGCAGATGTTTTTCCTCCTACTGTGTTGAATCAAGTAAAACCCTTAATGTGACGACAGTTGGAAAAACACTTTTTTTTTGTTCACTTCTATGCATTTTTCAGTATGTGAGTGCAAATTGCTGAAATGGTCCGAGAGGTCTCCAACAGTCAGTCTACTTTTTACAAATCACAACTAGTCTAAATGTAAATATAATGGAATCAGAAACAATGTTAGCTTTATGTAATTTTCAATCTGTTAAAAGACATCCTGTAGCTGTGTGCTCTTTTAAATAGCTGGGTTAGAGGAAAGACTCAGTAATCATTATCACTGTTATGAAAATGAAAACAAATGAAAACCGTAGGTTAACTCCTAATATTCTTATTCAGATTTTATTCACTTAAACAGTCTTTTGGATGATAATGGATGTTTTGACTGATTATAGGTTTCAGGATCAGGTCTATAGTCATTATGACTAATGTTTTCTGATTAACTAGTCATGCATATCAAAATAATTGGCCTGTGTTATTGCTAACATGTGTAAAACTCCCACAGCATGTTCATCATTAACAACACAGAAAAAAAGGAGGTAATTCATGTCCTAAGGAGCTTAAAAATCTAAATGGAGAGACACTACAAAACACTGGGATACACATCAGAGAAATCTACTTTCTCTGTTTATGTAAGACACTAAAGGGAGAGAACAGTTTTAATACTTTTGCGATGGGATATTTGTGAGAAAATTAGCTTTGAAGAGGTAGAAAAGAGGGAGTGTGTCTCACTGGGATGAGTAGATGTGTCCTGACATAGTTCATAAATGAGCAGCCTTTTGCATTCATATCTTCATAATTTGTTTTTGACTGGTAAAAGTGACGTAATTAAATTAACTAGATAGTAGAAACCACCAAGCATTTTACTAAATCTAGGCTGTAATAAATGGCTTTATCTGATGATATTTGAAAGTAAAACATGCAAAATAGGGATTATTTTCTGAATTCTTATTAAACCTTTTAACAAAGTGTGTTCCTCATACATTTGCATTACATATACGTTAATATAATTCACATATGTACAAGTACATATGTATTCATACATATTAGCTATGCCTATTAGTCTTGTCTCTGTTAAGTGTACATTGTTTAAAAGTTACTGGAGATGTTAGAGGTTTAAAACAATCAGTAAATTGCTTTTGAAAGTGAACAGCAGATTTTGTCTATCAGACCCACTCTTTAACTAGGAAAGTTTTGTCTCAGACTTCAGATATTCAGGTTTGGGTAATTTATTGTATATTTCTCTAAAACCAAACAGGAGGAATGGGTTGTCCTGATCTTATGCAACTTTCAATGCGGCTTACTCGAACCTTCCTCAATTTTTATAGCTAATTTGAAGATCTACATCAACAAATAGCTCATATAGAAAATACACTAGAGAGAATGCAGAATATGAATTAATAGCAAAAACACTGAGAAAGATTTTAATGGAGACCAACGAGACCTGAAACCTGTCATCTGTGTATCTTAGATCATTAAACTGTAAGCTCTCAACATGCAGCACAAGATCAAATAAATCCCTTGTTTCTTCCGTTGAGATTCTGGAACTGCCCACGTTGATACTTTCCCCCTCAATCCTTAGCCTGAGTGACTCCATCTCCGCAACGCTTTCTCTGCTGGTTTACTTTTATCCCTTTACAAACTTTTTTCACAGCTCTTTCTTGTGACTTGGTCATTTTCCTTAGAAGGCTGAGCCAAGCTTATGACAGTGGAGTCTAGACCGCAGACACTCTTGTACACAGATAATGAAGTCTGAGGTGGAGATATCAGGTTAAAATGACAGATCCTTGTTGCACCTTCTTTAAGGATAAGAGAATCAAAGAAAATAGCCTCTCAAAACATGAGCTGATATACTAGCTGGTGTGGAAAAGCTAGAAAAGAGGGTCCAGACCACCAGAGGAATCATTGATGGTCAAGAAAGGCTGTTATGGATCCTTTGCCCCCAGAATAATATTTGGAATATGGACCTGACAATCGATATTGCTGTGACTTTATCTTCTCAGAAAAGAAAAAGTGCAGATACAGCACATTTGTTCATCCCTCAGTCCTCCTCTGCCCACCCATGTATGTAATTACAAAGACTACTAGTAGTTATAGTTTAGTTTATTTACTTGTGATGTTAATGCTCACGTTCAGTATCAGAATCAGCATTTATAAAGGGACTGCCATTTTTTCCAAACTTGTTATTTGCTTCATCTGCACATTCTTGCTGAGTGCCAGTATTATAAAATATTAATGGAAAGCTTTATGAAACCTTATAGACCATGATTGAATGAAGAAAGACGAGGTTCTAAGGTTGGTTCTGCAGCAATTGTAGTGATTACTGGCATTGTGCCATAATTACATTTCTTGTTAATATTGCTATGTTAGAGCTGGTGCATAAAGCAGATTTCTTTGTTCCTGTTTCTTTCGGTTCTCCTCTGAAAAGGAGTTCAATGTGGATGCAGTCTCAGCCAAGGGCCACACTAAAATACACAGTGGCATTAACAAATCAGTAAAGATTTTACTGCTGGCCATCAGTATTGTACCATATGCTGACTTTTAGCATTTGCATTTTTAATTCAGTCTTCGCTGCTCCTGGTGATGCAGCTCAGGACATACACCTGATGATGTAACTGCACTCTGTGAGAATGAGATCAGCATGTCTGCATAAAATGGTGAACAGACTTCCTCCTAAACTCAGAATGTTCTTCTTGTCATGTTGTACCTCTCCAACAGCCTTGCTGTAGCAAACATTTCAAAAGTTATTCTTGGTTTCTGAATAGATCTGCTTAACCACTCCAACTCACTATATTATACTTTTGTTTCTTGTGTTTCAAATATATGCTTAGGAGGTGTGTTTAGGACCACTTTCTATATTCATAAGGAAGGGGAATAAAGTGCTAAAAAAAAAAAAGAATATTGAGGTAACATAGTCAATTTTTTCATGGAGTAAGTATGAAGCTAATGCATAAGATTTATCCTCTATTGTAAATCAGCAATATGTCTCATTTTATGCCTCTCCTATGACTGATGTTTTTTGCTGCAATGTTCAGTCATGCTGATTTATGCCATGCTATCCTGTGAATATTTTGCAGAGTATTATCAATAATACAGTTTTTATCTTTGGGTCCAGATGGAATGAGCTCAGAACACAAAGCAGGCAGAAAGCATGATTCCTGCCTCAAGTAGTTTACTGCTTGAAATAAACATGGTATAAAATGTGAGACGGGGACAAAAGACATCAGGGAGTGGAGGACCAGATCTAAAAAGACATCAGCCCAGTTAACAAAATATTTTATTGTGTAAGAGCTGATGTACTCAATACGATGGTTCTGTTTGACTGAAAGGGTTTCACTTGAGTCATGGCAGGAATCCTTTTGGAGAGTAGGACCAATTTAGAGCGGTGAGTAGTGGCATCACAGATCTACTCAGGATAAGTGCTTCTATGTATGAGCAGGAGCAGCAGCCTCAGTGGTCTCATTAGGCTGCCTGTATAAGAAATGGAGACAAAGAGAGAGGACGGACAATACCAAGTGAGGTGAAGGGCTCCGGTCTCACTTCCTTCACCTGAGATCGAGTGGGGAAAAAGTGGCTGACACAATCCTGTGTGTTGTGGACCTCTATTAGCAACAGCATTCTTGCTTACATAAGTCATGTAGTATCTCGTTTGAATCATGCTAAAGGTACTGCCCTTTTGTTTTATTGACTGACCTGCTGATCCTGCATAGAGGAACTGCCAGAAGAAAAATCAGTCATTTGCAAATGTATTACTCCTCATTTGCAATGCTGTAGTTTAGATTTTTGTTGTGTATTTTTGCTCAAATGGAATCTAATCCAGACATGCTCTCAGTCCTAGTGTTAGGACCCTCAGGCAAAATATGAGTGAATAGAGATTCAAATGTCCAAAATTTTGTCGTATTTAGTTTGAATTCACCTCTCAACATTGTACCATATTTTAAGTGGTTCAGCATAAATAACCCTTTTTTAATTCAGATGAACTATTTTAATCTCAAAACTATGTTTTAGTCTGTGTGGTTTGAGAAGTGTGTTCTCAACCTTTTGACTGGCACTCATTTGTATGAAACAGTTTGTCTGTGTGTGAATGTATGGATGTGTGTTAATGTTCCACAATAATTGAATTCAGTTTAAATTGTTTTATGCTTTATATTCTGCTATGATGATTAATATTCCCCAGAGAAGCATAAGGAAAACACTTCGTAGAGCAGTTGACTGAAATGAATATTGGGTGCATCACTGATGTACTCTTATGTAGATTACAAATCTGAAGACTTGAAAAAGTGGTACAAAATTTCTTCTTTCAGCAGTGTACATCTTCTTTGAAAAAGGGGTTTGGATGACATAGCTCTCTGAAGTTGAGTTTTGGAAACTAGTTGCACATTTATGTTAGGACACCTATGAATAAGTCTAACGTGAGAATGGTAGGCATCTTCACTGGCAGAACAGGGTCTGAGCCTTATCATGTGAAGGACATGAAAAATAAAGAAAGTCAGTCCTGTTTAAAAATACTATTGCAGATCATATTTATTGTGATGAAATATTAGGATTCAAACATATCTAAAGAGTATATTAGGGAAAAGTAGGAGAATGGAGAAGAAGACAGTAAAAAATTTTTGCTCTTTAGAGGACTCTCTATTGATTCTGAAGTTCACCACTATTAATGGGTCAAATCCCCACAAACATTCCTCTTGATATTGGGAAAAATCTGTTAAAACCTATTCTGGTCTCAGTTCAAATTCTGATAAGTTTGAGTCGCTGAACTTGGAGCTGTCTAGTCCATATAAAAACCATGCCATGAATCTCCCATCATTTTTGAAAGAATAGCAACAGCCATTCTGAAAAGTGTTTTACTCAAAACAGTGATCAGAATGTGAAATCTAATTCATTAGCATTGCCTCAGGCTTACACAATTCTGTGCACATCATCTTCTGTTCCATATTTCCACAGAACAGAATGCGTTTAACTTTGTTTTCCTTGAAAACTTACTGGGCCTAATATCTTGGCAGCAGTTTACAAACTTTGCTAGGTTGTACCACTGCCAGCAGGGATAGAGAGATTGTTCCTAGTCTTCCATGTATATGAGTAAATTTGCTAAATTAAATATTCATTTTCTTGCTGTGATATCAGTCAAACTGATCTTTCAAACTTCATCCAAGGAAATTTTCGTGCAGTTTGAACTCATTCAAACTTGCAGCTAGACAAATTCAGACTAGAAGTAAGACAAAGATTATGGTGAGCTTGAGTAATTAATGTCATACATCACTTGCCAAAGATTACAATTGGTGCTTATCAGCAGTAAGCTCAAACTCAAGACAGGATGCATTTTCTAGGGATTACAGTGTAGTTCATGTATAACTATTGATCAAGGAGCAGGAATTACTGAAAGGTATTAAGAACTAGACCAGGCAAGATAAGAGTCACAGTGCTGTCTTCAAGCCTTTAAAATTAGCCAACCTATTTTTTTTACTTACCTCTTACAGAATCAAATAGAAACTGTTCATGACTGTTACTGATTTCCAGTATACACCAAATGTTTGTGTTTGGTTTTGTTTCTGTTTTTTTCCTTCCTTACAGGTGCAGCTAGTTACAACAGTTTTTATGTTTTTTGCAAAAATTTCTGCCAAGCTGTGAAACCAGGGAAACTGAGGGTCCGGTGCAGTGTGTGTAAACAAGGAACACTGACTTTGGCAAGGGTAAGCTTTCGTGTTTGTTTATTTCAAGGTTTTGGAGTATATGGAAATGTTATATCTAGTTTTATCTATTTGCATATGTGTGGCTGTGTAGGTACGTATTTCCACTTCATTTTCTTCCTGCTGTTTATAACTGAGGAGGGTAATTCAAAGATTTGAAAAGTTCCACTCACTTATTTCTATTGTTTGCGGCACATACAAGGGACACATTGCAGCCTAGAGCTCCAATCCTGTAAAGACATTCCTTGGTTTACATGTTCAAGGCTAATGATCAACCTTGTAGTATACACGTGTTCTAAAGAGTTGCTTTTACAGATGCTTTTACAAAGCTTGGAGCAGTTGTTAAGGCCACAGAAAGACCTGAATTCAGATCCCGATTGTGACCATTATGGAATGAGACAAGGAGGGATTAAGTGGCTGTGCAGTTAAGAATATTAATCTCTCCAGCCTAGCTGCTGCATATGAAGTCAAGAGAAAGTTATTTTGCCAGCATAGAAAGTTAGTAGGAGATCTGTCAAGCTTGGTTTGCTTGGGAGAGTGTTGTTTGACTTGAATGTGCAGTAGTGTGAAGTTTTGGAGGGTTTTTTGTCTAAGTGCTGCTGAATTTCACTCTTCGTGCTGCTGGGAAATGAGAGTCCTTCCTCTCTCATAAATCACAGTGTTTGTCAGCCAGGTTTGTTATGTGAGAGGCTTAGGTTTTGCAAGAAACTGAGCCTTACCATGGTGTAGGCTGGGGCAGGGAGCTTTTATATTTGGCACATGTTTAAGTGTTTAAATTTGTCTTTCACTGTGCTTTAAAGTGGCTAATTATAGCTTTGTGTTCTTGATGTAGCCCAGTCCTTCAAAGTCTTTACACATCGTGAGACCTTTTAAAAACCCACCTCCCATATTCTCACTGAAAAGAGTGAAGTGTAGCAATGCTTAGTCATATCTAATTCAAAAAGCTACAACGAGAAAAACCCTAAAGCTCTGTATGCTGTTACTGAATTACCTGACTGTCTCTGATTCGTTTCTGAGGCTTGGAAGTGTTTCATTTTGTGGTGTTCCAAATTAATATATATAAGGGGATTTGTTTTCTTCCAAGAGTTGCATTTAAATATTAGTGATTAGTATAGACTTGAATCACATCTAAATCAAGATACAGAAGGTGCCATTGATGTGTATTTCCAATGGTAATTCAGAATGGATAAAAACATAGACAACATTGTGCTCAGCTTGAATACAAGCAGCCAGTGCCACTGCAAGACATTGCTTTTACCACAAGGTGAGTTTGAACCTTGTGTATTGCATTAATAGCATGCAATGTGTATCCTTTGCTAGACTCAGTGGCTTCCTTCAGCACGCCCACTTTTGGAAACGACAACTTTCACACTGGTGCCATTTGGTTTGGAGTTATGTTCCTTTCTTGTATTAAGCAGACTTCATAGTTTTCTAAAGTTTTCATGTTTTACAGTATATGCTCAATAGTGTTCTTTATTTTGGGGACTAAAAAAAAATAAATTGAAAAAGTCTCTTTATTGTCTCCCATGAAAACCTCATAATGCCACAGTAAAATCTCTGTTACAAAATGTTCCATTATGGTATATTTCTGAATATACTTTTTGTATCTGATTGTCTGGAAGGTATGTGGGTCTACATTCTTTTGGCAGATATATGGCCAATAACACAATAAATATACACAAGCTGATAATTTCCATTGAATGAGCAGAGTGCAGCTGCTTCTCCTTTTTTTTTTTTTTTCCCATTAGCATATTTTACAGTAGATATGAGAAGAAATAGCTGTAAACTTGTAGTGGCAGCATTTGCAGTTTTCAAGACTGATTCAAAATATCTCACCTTTCAGATTTGAGAATGTACTTCAGCATAAAAGAACAAAAGAGAAAAGAGAAATACCTTTTAGAAAGTATCAAATGATCATTCCTCTGTGTTTTAGTTTTTAAGTAATGCTTGTCTATGCAAATAATTTGCACTTAAAGTTCTTGTTGCTTTCTACCCAGAACAAAGTAAATCTGTTATTGTCTTCCTCTCGAATTCAAGTGGAGCATGGTAGTTAAACAGTGAGTGTGCTGTTCCAGCATTTTGAGCTGGGCCCTCAGGACTTCTAAAGTGCAGTTTTTGCAATATGGGCACACTTAACTACTCTGAGTGTGCTATGCAACAGTTGGTTTGTTTTATAAATACATATTATTTACCTCAGCCCTGTGGTTATGAAGATTAGATGCAGAATTGGCATATGCCTGGCCCTTGTGACCTCTTTCCTTCTCACTTTCTGGTCCATCTTTCAGGCAGACAGAAAATAATTCCAGCTGGGGAAGCTTGAAATAGGTACTAAGCCCCATTTATTTTTCAGCACTGTGTAGAGACCTCTCTGCATTAATAGAAGGCAAAAGCGTGGTCCTCCCAGCAAGTGCATTGCATCTACTCTGCTTTCTTCAGTGCATTGCAGTCTACAGTAGGCAAGTTATGTCAGGCTGAAATTGTTACTGTGAAACACTTGCCTTTCATGCATATTAAAAAAAAAAAAATCATGTAAATTAGTATATTATCCTAAATCCTCTCTCTTTCCCCTCCAATCCCACTCACTATGCCAGTGATTGATAATAGATATCATGTCTACTCATACTGCGATTATTTTCCTTTTATAGAGAAATCAGTCAAAATAAAGTTGACATAAGCAAACTATAAAAACGCCAGTCTGTACCACCATACTACAGATTTGTCAGCAAAGCCATTTTTTAAGACTTTTTATTTTCTAATTCTTCATAAACTATGCCTGACCTTTACATGGTAACAGATCAAGTTTCTTGAGAAGCTCTCTTCTGCCAGAAGCAGCAAAGCACCATGTAAGCCAGCATTTGTTATACTAATTCTTTTATTGAGATGAAAGTCAACACCTGTGTAAAACCCACACAAAGCTTTGGGCAGCCCTTTACATGCTAATCCTTTTCCTACCTAAGCCACAAATGACCAGTCTAATTAAATGGAGCTTTTATCATGGTGTGTTGACTGACATTTTAAAATATTACTTATTCATTTAAATGGTCTTATTCTAAAACCTTATTTAACTGTCATGCCTATTTGCATAGCATTATTTTAATATATGATGCTCAGAGTAAATTTATGACACTATATTTCTATGAAATTAAAGAGCCCACTGTTTTTATTTTTACCAAAGACAACCATCTAAATATTAAATTTGTATTTTTCCAGTTGACACTTAGGTTGGTGTTTTATGAACATTTCATGACCTAATGCTTCATGGAAGATATATACCAGATTGATTTAGTTATAAGGAAACATCACTCACTGCAAAAGTATCACCTCTCCCTAGTTTCTCTAAATAATCAAGCACAAAAGCATGTCTGAAAATATTGGAGTGTGGGAGTCTTATGCAGACCACCTACAAGCCTGCCATCAACTTTCTTCAAATAGCTTAAACATTTTAGCCTTTAGTTTCACACTGTTTTCTGCCTTTTGTTGCTTTTAAAAATATTTATTTCACATACATAAAATGTGGCAATTTGTTTCAGTAGCCATGATTCAGCTAATTAGACTATTCCTCTTTCCAGAAAAAAAAATTAAACAACAACAAAACAACAATCAAAACCCCCCTTGATTACAGCAGTTGCGTTTACTGCTCTTTTTTTTGGAGCCATAGCAGGGTAACATTCACATTATTAACTCTGTAACGAAAGGGACCATGCGTATCTGCAAATAGAAAGCCTGCTTCTGCCAACTGGTGTACCCAAAGCTATACATATAAACCACAGTTGTTCAATTTTACAGTGACATACTCCTGGTATGGAAGGCAGTAACATTTGACTCGTTACCTATTGACGTGGTACAAAATTCAACCAAGGTTGAGAGTCTGAAGTGTGGTAGATGGGACTTTCAGTCTGCACACTCAGGCTCTGCTGAGGCCAGTTCTGCTGCAGGGACTTGTGACTCATTGCTGTTTGATGATTCTTCACATTGTGCTCTTTGTAGTACTGGTTCAGTTTTCAGTATATCCTCTATTACAAGAACCAAAGGTGTTTTGCACAGCTTCCTCTAGGGTTGTCACGTGTTCATTATAGCTCACATCATTATTTCAGATCTTTTCAGACATGAGGAGTTATTTACATTGGGATCTGATTTAACTCCCTGCAGCTGAGATGAGACTTAGTTTCTGGCACTGACAGCACATCTGGATTTTAATCAGCAGCTGGTGTGTGCAGTCCTGCTGTTGTCCCTGCCGTCTGCACTCCAGAGGAGCTCCTGAGTTCACAGGTTTTGCTAAACTGTTTCTGCCACAGTATTGCTCTTTCATCATTTGTCATATTAGGGATATTGATTTCATTTATTGTTTTTCATCATAAAACTAACAAAGAAATGGACACTTGATGAATTTTCTTTCTCAGGCTTCATGAAAAGCTTGTCATTTAGGTAGCCTGTCAGCTTGGCTCTGTAGGTACATCACAGTTCTGCAGGGGAAGAGTGCTAGTGTTGTTCAAGTGCCTTCCAGGGGCTGACAAATAACAGGTCACAGATAGTTTAAATGGTCTTCCTGATAGAGAATAGTTTAGTATATTGAATTCAATACTTTCATATTTCCTAGGAGGTGGAAGATTTTTAATACAGTAATTTTATTTGAGTCCTTACTTCTTAACTCCCTTTTAACAGAGATATTTAAATACGGTGTTTTCTTTTTAATGAATATAAACTTAGCAGAGATTTTCAGTAGTGTAAAATAAAAAGGCAGTTTACTTTTGATTTTTTTTTTTTTTTTTTTTTTTTTTTTTTAATATGTCATAGTGAAACTCCATTCCACAATGCACTACCTTTCACAACTGTTCATTACAGATCACATCTTTTTCCTGGAATTCGCTAATTGTATCCTGGCTCAATGACAGAGAAAGAAAGGAGTAATGCTTACTGCATTGGAGAAAAGCTGACTGGAAGAGAAAAGGACAAGCAGCACCTCTGCAATTATCTAGCCCTTACTGCTGCTTAGTCAGCTTCTCTCCATTGCTAGTTACCAGTGCTGGGGTAATACTTCAAGCAGGTTATAAAATATCCATTTGTCCTTTGAAGTTTAGCTGCAAAATAAACTACACCAGTGGAGTACAATGTGATAAAGAGTGATATTCACAGCCTGAGGAGTTATTAAAAATGGGATTGAATTTTTGAGACTGGATGACGTAGGTATTTGTCTCTCCAAAATCATGTTTGCTTTGAGAATAAAAATGGCTTTGATACATCTTAGCTAACACATCACAAACCCCACGTCTTAAAATGCTTCTATTGAATACTGTGCATAAGAAAGTTACCACTGTAATGTGTGCTCCCTGGTCAAACTAACAAATGTGAATTAGCTATTTATTGTTGGATTCCTGCTAATGGATGTGTTAGTACAAAAATATCTTTGTTTCCCTGCATTTGACTAACACAACTAGTACTTACAGGAAACTGTACATATTCAATATACGTGCTTCTTTCTACCCAAATAATGAAAAGTGTCTCAATTCTGACATCTAAATTACCACCACTGGGCACTGGTGTTAATGCTGTTTTGAGAAAGCCAGTGCAGAGAACCCTTTTTTCCAGGTTTTCCACAGATACAGGCAATCCTTCTGCATTAGTTATGTTTTCAGCAAACTTAATCATAAATCTATTTTTTTTTCCTAGTGAACCACATTTTTTTTGAGAGAATGAGGGAACATTTTAAGATACAGATAAATTATTTTGCTGTGTAGCCCAGCTGTGCCAGGATGCCAGAACTAAATCAGGCATATTCTGATCCTCTCCCTACCTGCTATGCAGGCAAATGCACTCTTGTGCACTCGTTTCTCTCATGACTTGATCTGATGGTGGCAACAGGCCTGCTGAGTATGAACGGCTGAGACTCTGAGTGTAGGACCATTCTGTGATATTTAAGTCCTTTCCCCTAGTGGTGCCTGTAGTTCATGCCTAATACCATGCTAAAGCAGATGCAAGACCTCTGTGTGTCGTATCCATTGGACAGTTTGAACAGTTTCCAGTAACAAAATCCATCTCAGAAAGGAATATTTCTCCATCACAGCAAAGGAGAGTCTATCACTAATTGCTCTGAACAAGAACAATATTTTTAATATTTTTACTGTAGTTCTACAGTTGCTATCCTCATAAGGAATTTGTCATCCTTTTCCTTATTACTTTCTCATTTCTTGCAGTGACTTGGTGCAGGGCACCATCATTCAATAAGTTTAGTGCCATTGTTACCCAGAATCCAGAACTGCTGGAGGAACTTCCCTAAGAACAAACCCATGGGGTCTACAGGTCTGATTCTGATTCTGCCATTGCTCAGCCAGTGTCTTCATTATATTACTTTTAAAGCTAGAAATATTTCTAGCTTTAAAAGTCTGTTTTCTCTGATGATATGTTAGATTCTGCCTAATTCAGCTGCATAATGAGGAGGCTCTTCCAACAAATATTCCCCGGGCCTGTTACACCTATAATAAGAATAAGAAAGCTCAACATTGGGTGACTGCAAAAATATTTTATAACCATTCCTTTCTTCTCTACTTCTTTCTTTGGCCCTGGGTCGCACTTCCCACAACTCCTTAAAGTACAGCCTTGCTCTTGCACTTGCCTTACACCCTGATGCTGCCATTGAAGCTGGCCTCCAAAGTGCTAAGCTCCATCTGAAGAGAACAGCTGTGAGGACTCATAAGACTTGGTATAGTTTTATTCAGGCTTTTGGCTATCTCTTTCATTTCTTCTTCCAATCTCCCTTAAGTCAAATTTCGATACATTGGACATCAGTTGTTTAAGTTAGGATCTCAAGTAACAACAGAACTAGAGGGAATGGGGCAAAGCTGGAAGTGGGCAGATTCAGGCTGGATGTGAGGAAGAAGTTCTTCACCATGAGAGTGGTGAGACCCTGGAATGGGTTGCCCAGGGTGGTGGTTGAGGCCCCATCCCTGGGGGTCTTTAAGGCCAGGCTGGATGAGGCTCTGGGCAGCCTGATCTAGTGGGAGGTGTCCCTGCTCATGGCAGAGGGGTTGGAACTGGGTGACCCTTGTGGTGCCCTCCAACCCTGACAGATTCTGATCTGTTGTAGCAGAGGACTTTGGAGCCCTGGTGGCTCGGTGGTTGGACTTGATGATCTTGGAGGTCCCTTCCAACCTAAATGATTCTATGATTCTAAGTGATATATATACAGTACATGAAAAAAAAATGCATACTTGACTTATGAAGAAAATGATTCCATCCATTCCAAACGACAGGAACAACAATTCTTTGATGCAAAATAAACTTTGCAAAGGAAGCTTCTGTGCTGAAAAAATAACATGCAGGGTTTTCTTTCATTTTAATGGGATAAGAAAGTACATTTTAACTTCTAATTCTATCAGAAGCTCTGAGATAACTGTGTGTGATTTATAATATTTACTGCAGTATGTGTTTTCAGTGAGGTTACACATTATAAAGTGTCTTAAAAACTGGAAAAAAAAATATTGGAAAGCAGGAAAATGGATTCAGTGTTATGTACCACTTCAAGTCATGCTGTGAAATATAACTGCCCTTTAATGTGGAGCCTAAAGTGGGTTTCTCCAGCCTCAGTGACAACAGTCAGAAATGAAAAGTGAAATAGTTACCTAATTTATTTTCAGATTAGACTTATATATGAGTCTCTGAATCAAATGTCTCACAAACTCTTTTTGCCAGAGAAGATGGATGTGTGCCTGGGAATATAGTGCTCAGGGAATCCTATCCTCACAGTTGCTGTGATATCACAGAAGCAGACTCACTGACTGGCTGAGGTTGGAGAGGACGTCTGGAGATCATCTGGCTCAAGAAAGGCCACTTGGAGCTACTTGCCAGAACCACGTCCTTTCTGATATCTCCAAGGATGGAGACACAACAGCCTCTCTGCCCAACCTGTGCCAGCACTCAGCCACCCTCACAGTAAAAAGGTTTCTCCTGATGTTCAGACAACACCTCCTGCATTTCAGTTTATACCCATTGCCTTTGGTCCTGTCTCTGGGCATGTCTGAAAAGAGACTGGCTCAGTCTTCTTTACTTTCTCCCTTCAGATATTTATACACAGTGGTGAGATCACTCCTAATGTATATTACAGTATGCCACTGAAAGCCTGGGACCAGTAAAAAATACCATGCTCAGAGTAACGCTTGTTTTCTCCAAAATAGTTGCATTTGAATTGCTTTTGTGTAACAACATCCATTCTCTGAATTGTAATCAAGGATCATTTGATAACTAGATCCTATATTTTGTAACTCCTACTTCTGAAATCCTTAGGGATTTGCATACATGTAGATCTGCTGGTGGACTTCATCCGTTTCATTCTTTTATAGGCCTTGTGCTATTTCTATTCAAGGTTTTTTATATCTTCTTATTTAGATGTACATACCTTTTGGAGAAAACAAGTGTCAACATATGTGATAAGTAAGCCTTATGCATCTTTAGTTTGGGATGTTCTTTGGGGCAGAAATGTAACCAGAGAGCGACAGCTCTGGGCACTCTGCTAGCATGTACACAGACACAAGGGTAGCATATCTTTTAGGTTACATCTTTTGCCATGTTGATTATTTGCAGCTCTGATGTCATTATCTTAAGAATATGGAAAGACAACCTTCTCTCCATGAAGTAACTTCTCCCTGTGCAAGGGAATTCCCTCTCTCTGAAGTCTCTTAGCCTTTTATGTTGAAAGGAGATACAATGAACGTTCATCAGCCCTTGTAACATTAGAGTCATACCTACACTGTTGGTATTTTAAGCTGTGTGTGTAGGTAAATCCTCCTAGGTCTCCCCTCCTGTTATGGTTTGAAAACAAACCAGTG
>NW_008593085.1:19911-20221 GCF_000691845.1 Merops nubicus | reverse complement strand
AGAAGATGAGCTGGGACAAGCCGGAGCTGGGCACATGTGTAGTTATCCCCGCAGATTACGTTAATAAATCATCAGGTGCAAGGCAAGACGGAGGCGAGGCCTGGCGCAGGGAACGGAAAATGAGATTGATGAGAGATAGTGTTCGGGTTTTTTTTCCGCTTTTTTTGCATAATTTTTTCATTAATCTCAATAGGACCCGTGTGGCGTAGATTGTTTTATTCCCTTAATACCGCTCCGAGGGGAGGGAGGGAGAGGGGGGGAGAAGAGGGTTTCAAAAAAAATAATGTCTTCATTGTTTTACTGAAGTCTT
>NW_008593085.1:0-19864 GCF_000691845.1 Merops nubicus | reverse complement strand
GGAGGCGCCCCCGAACCTCTCCCAACCCCGCCGTCGCCCCTCTCTCCTTAAACCCAAGAAATACTAATAAACTATCTTGAGGTATTTACGCGCAACCTCTCGCTTCCGCAGCTGGCTGTGGAACTTCATTTCGCGACCCGTACGCGGAGAAATCAAATATGCAAATCAAATGTTGGAAATATTCAGATTTCTCCTTAAATTTCCCTGACGCTCCCACACACACATCCCTGCAGCGGAAAATCCTCCTTCCCTTTAACAGTCTTAACGATTTTCGCTTTATAAGAAATACAATCCGATTTATTTGTTTTTTTCGTTTACTTTAGGAAGCTTTCCGTGGTTTCCCGGCTTTATTCTTCTCCTCTTTCTTTCTTTTTCTTTCTCTCTTTTTCTTTCCCGCCTGGTGCTAGGCAAGCATTTGATGAAACAAAACAGATTATAAGATTAGCAGCAGGATTTTGTGCATATTAATGATAGGGAAGGGCGCCGAATGGGTTTGTAATTGCAGATCTTGCGCTTGGGATTGGGAACTGTAGCCCTGCTACAGCAAAGACCCCCCTGTGAGGTTTTCACATTGGAACTTAGGGGAAAAGTGAAAAAGTAATTACCGGAGCACAACACTGAAATGTTAAAGCACTTATTCTTTCTTTCAGCGTTCTGTTTTAAAGAGGGAAAACGGGCAAAATGGAAAATAAATTACTTTCAAATAAGTAGGTTAGCACCTGAATGCTGGTGCGCATTTTCCCGTCTTTTTTTTTTTTTTTTTTCCTCTCTCCCTTTTTTTCTTTTTTCTTTTTCTTTTTCTTTTTTTTTCAAATTCTAGCAATTATTTAGCAGGGCATTTGCTTCTGAACCTGCCCTCTAAGCAGCCGAATCGGGGGAAGGGACGGCATGGAGACCTCGGGACCACAGGGGCACTCCGCCTGTGAGGTTTTGAAGCGAATATCGCCAGGAAAGCTGTTCAAAGCTGCGGTTTGAAATTTAGAGGGATGATTTCCCCCCCCCCTTTTCTTTTGGTGTTGTTTTGAAATCGGGGCTTAAAACGAGAAGATTGTTTTGGTTTTCTCTTCGACACAAGCATCAAACGGTGTTTCAGCAAGGGATGCATTTCACAACCACAGAGCCCTCCCAGGAACGGCGGGTTCCCTGCGATAGCGAGAAGTAACCCGACACTACATTTTAACTCTTATTAAGGGTCCCTTCTTGTTTCTTGGGCTGCTTCCGTTCTCCACCTCTGAGCTTAGTCTTCCTAAAGTCCAGATTTTTGCCTTTAAGACACAGTGCTCCTTTACTGACTTTCCTAATCCTTCTCTCCTGTGATTAACAGCCAGAACCGGCTGAGGTTTAATGGCACCTAGTCGCACGTATTGTTTTAATTCTGCTTTCAACGGAAAATAAATGTATCTGGTGGAAATTAGGCTTCGAAAACTTTTTTTTTTTACGACCTAATAAAACGGAGTATCTGCTCCTCAGGCAGTAATTTCTGATTTCGAATTGAAAAAATAAAAAAAAAAAAAAAAAAAAAAAAAAAAAAAAGAAAAAAAAATCCAACTTTGACCGCACTTCGTCCATCCCATTGCTCCAGCCCTCTCTTCTCCCACTTCACCTCCCGCAGGTTCAGCAAAGCTCCGAGTCAGGGCTAATTTTTAATTACTCTTTTAAAGATTTTAAGCGGGGGGCGGGCAGTACATTCTTTTTTTGTCCTTTTCCCCGGTGCCCCGGGGCGTGCTAACCGCGCAGTCTCCGGAGGGAGCCCCGGCGGGGCGGACAGGGCTGCGGGCCGGTTTGGGATGCTGCTATGGGCAGGAGCGAGGGGATTCCCCCCGTAGTCCCCCCGCCGGGGCTCGAGAAGCTGCCAGCAGAGCCAGGGGCCGGGGGCGCGGGGTATGGAAAGATGGAAGGATGGATGGAGGGACCGCACCCGCGGCGCAGGGAGGGAGGGAGGGAGGGAGGGATGGCAGCCTTTGGCCCCACTGGGGATCGGGACAGCCCCACTCCTTCCTGGGCTGCTTCCAGGAGCCCCAGACACCACAAAGAAAGGAAAGGGGAGAAGGAAGAAGGAGGAAGGAAGGGATGCCTTAATCACACCCATCAGCCCACCAGAAGGGTCTCCTCTTGTCACCCTCATAGCCACAGCACCCCTTCAACTGGGACAAGGGTGCCTATGGAAAGGCCATGTGCAAACAGGTGCACACACATGCACACACATCAGCCTGGCACCAGCAAAGAAATCAATGTCCTTCATCTTCTTTACCTGCTGCTACCCCCTTGCAGTCCTCACTGGGCCTCCTTGTCCCCTCAGTGCACCCCAAGCTTCCCTTTGCTCCCCAGCAGTGGGTGTCCCTCACTGGGAACAGGAGTGAGGCTCGCCTCCCCACATCCAGGGTTGCAGGGAATGAATTGAGGAGCAGAAATGTCCTGCATGTGCCCATAGAGCAAGCAAAGACAAGATCAGGGATCCCATCTTTGCAGTTATTGCATCCCAAACTAAGTCTGAAGCTCCCAAATCTGTGATAGCAAAGCCAGTATTGTAAGGTGCTGCTCAGAATGCTGTCTTCAGAATTGCAAGAGGCCTGATTACTAAAGCTGTTGTAGGTGCCCATTGCCTGCTGGCACCATTTGAAGATGATCAACTCAATGAGAACGAGGAGTGCTAAATGCTTATGCTACCTTATTTGGCCGCTAATTTAAACTGTACTTCCACATAGCTTTGGATCTTATTCTTATAACTGTATCCTTATTTCTTCTAGTGCTGCTAATGTTATTAAAATTGTGATATCAAGCACACACATCAGTTAGGAATTTTCCAAAGCGAGGTTTACTGATGGTAAAAACTTTGTTCCTGTTTGACACATACCTGCAATTGCCTAGAATTTATGGGAGACACATTCATGCTGCTGGGAAGACCTGATCTAGGCTTCCTGATACCTGACTTCATTCCTGGCCTGCTTTTGCAGTAGTCCCTAATATACTGCAGTGTTTGTGTAGGTCTGGTACACTATGGAATGCCACTGGAAATTGTTCATGTTAAATTTGCATGTCCTGTCCTATGTAAAAATGCAGCTCGTATACAGCCAGTACTGCACGTATCTGCCCACCACTAACAGCCCAGCCTTCACTTTTGGCACCGTGGTTGAATAATACGGAAATAGATCCTTGCAGCTGAGGGGGTAACTGGTTGCAGATGATGTGCAAAGGCTGTCCAGTTACAGCTGCTGTGCGACAGCACAGGCGGGAGAATAAAATCACTTCCAGCCTCTTCAATCATCAGCACTTAGGCCATAAGTGAAGGGTTTGTGCTTCACTTTAGCATTTAAGAAGGTTCCCCAGGTCCGTGGTACTCGGTCAGACTGCAGGGAAGAACTCCACACTCGTGTGACTGCTGGGGCACAAGCAAAAGCCTACCTGTGTCTTTGAAAGCATTCAGGCACTTTCAGCTCCACGTCATGACACTCTACTGAGACACCACTTAAAATATATAGTAGGTAAGACATCTATTGCTCTCTTTACAATCAGTTTTGAAAAAAGCAGTTCATCCTGAGAGAAAAGGCCAGTCCCGTACTAACAGCAAAATCTCTATTGGTGAAATTCTAAGATTTCGCAAGGAATTACAAAATGCATGGAAGAACTGGATTAACTGACTTCGCCTTATAGATTATCTGGTGTCTATTATTTTGTTGGATATTAAGGACATACTAAATTTACAGAAACAGGCACACAGTAAGTTCAGTAATGAATGTAAATATGTTTCTACATTGGAGCTATGTTAGGCAATCCCTTCAATGTTTAGCTGGCATTTGTTAGAGGGGTGTGTGAGGGTGATGTGCACAGTGCGTGTTTGCTGTTACGGCCTTGGGAACTGAGTGTGTCTTTGTGCCTAGGTTTTTCTGAAGAGTGTTCCTAAGTATAGACAGACAGAGAAAATTGGAAGGCTGTCCCATTTCATGTGGAGGGGAGATGTAAAGAGCTGTGCTCAGTTCCTGGCCTTGCTCCCCCCTTACTGACATCGGTTTGTGTCAAGTTTACCAAAAAACCCTGCTGCTGTAACACTCTATTTGAGAGGCCGGGGGCGGGGGGGGGAAGGATAATAAACTTTTTTTTTTAATTGCTTCCCTGGCTATAAATTAGTATGCATTGGGCTAATTTTTTTTTCTGTGAACAAAAGCACAATTGACAGCAAGGCTTAGGGGAAGTAGGGAGGGAGCTCTGAGCCCCAAGGCTCCCCTGCGTATTGAACCTGAGCAGGGGGAGGCCTTGTCTGTGCCCAGAAGTTGAAGGGCACTGAGAACTACAACAAAACAATAGGGATTTTTATGTTTCACTGACTGTTTTTGCAGCTGCATCTTCCCCCGTCCTCTTCTCTTTCCCCCCCCCCTTATTTTATGTGAGAACCAAGTATGAAAATAGAAGCCATGTCTTTCCCTCCTGCCACAGCCCATGTGCATAAAACCAGGCCAGAAATCACCAGAGATCTGAGATTAGATATAAGTCAGTGTTACTGGCAAAAGCAGAAATTGTTTTGCACTTCTAAGCCCTAACTTAATTTCTGCTATCACAAAAATCCTCTTTCCTTTCCTTTCCTTTCCTTTCCTTTCCTTTCCTTTCCTTTCCTTTCCTTCCCTTTCCTTCCCTTTCCTTCCCTTTCCTTCCCTTTCCTTTTCCCTCTCCCTTCCCTCTTCCCTTTCCTCTTCCCCTTTCCCTCTCCCTTCTAGGTCTACCACACTGCTATTTAGGCAGAGGAATTGTATTTTCTCTCTGTATTTTCACCTGGAGCCTTCCACACTTCTTCAGTGTTCTTCTTCGCTCAGTGCACCTTTGCCTCTGGGAGCAGACTGTGGTGGGCTGGAAAACCCAGAGTATGGTCTTCTGAGCAGGCAGGTACCCCACCTCACCCACCACGCATTCGCATGCTGAGGTGGTCTGTCTCCTGTACGAAGGGCTGTTTCATACAGGAGTGACACACACGAGTGTGCCCAACCTCTCTCCAACCAGAAGTTCCAGTAGATGCCCAAGGTGTGTGTTCTGACAGGTACTGGTTTCATTTTGTGTATCAGTGACGCAGCAGTGAATCCAAAACAAACTTTCACATCAAGGCACTCTCCTCTGACTGCCTTTTAGGTTCTGACAGTGTTTATATCCTTTAAAATTTGTTTGTTTGTATCTTGTTTTAAAATAAATTTACTTCAGATGCAATATAATTCCCAAGAAGCAAATCACTCTTTTCTCATTGTATTACAGAACGGGGCATTTGCAAAAGTCATTAAAATTCTCACATTTGAATCAATTTCAGGTTGGTGTCCTGTTATCCAAGGCTGTCAGTTACTTTTTGGTATTATTTTGTGTGATTTTTAAATCGGTGTGTTTTCTGCTGTTACTATTAGAATTCTATAAAACATCTTGTTTGCAGACCTGTGAAATGCTTTAAAGGCATCAATTGAAATGACAAGGCATTGTCCAAATTGAAATTTATTTCCTCCAAAACAGTGTCCTGAACATCCAGGTGGTAATAAACATTTTTCAACCATGTACAAACTGTGAATTGTATTTGGAATTAAATCTCCACGTTAAAATCTGCATTGCTGAACCTCCTGCTGGCAGCCACCTTTCTCCTGGAAAGTAACATCTTCCCTGGCACTGGTGGGGCAGGAGTTCTCGTGCATATATTACCAAATCATTTCCTGTGGCTCTTTGGATCTCAGGACTTCACAGCAACGTACACCTAAAACGTACAAAGGGTGGGAGGTGTGTGAGGAACACAGGAGAGGGCCACCTTGGGATTAGTGAGGATCGGTGTTTTTGTCCTGACACACAAGGGTGGAAACCATTTCACAAACCTCTATTAAAGCAGCATATTGCTGATGTCACAAATTATGTCATTTTTCAGCAAGCTGTTAGGCAGCAGCAGGATACTTAGGGGTTCCAATCTGAGTTCACAGCTTGAGGCCTCATCATCCATTGAAGTCAAGGAAATACTCCAGTCCCCTGACCCTCTGTTTACAAATAATATATCAAGAATCAGGATGCCCATAAATGAACTTTCAGGCACTGAGCTAAAGGAAATATGTTTCTGTGTGTATATTTTTACATATACATACGTGCATACTATATGTTTGTTGATACGTGTAGGTGCACGGGTGCATTTACGTGCAGTACAACTGAAGTCTGCAGTTTGCCACTGGATTTTCTTTAAACAAGCATTATTTTTCATTCCTTGATATACAGAACTGATTCTTCATGAGTAATTTTGAATTTTGCTCACTGAACCCCCACCAAAGTTAGAGATATCCATCAGAAAAGGGGTACAGAGTACTCCCATTCATTTTTAAAGTAGTGGGGTTTTTTTTATTATCTAGTGCTGTATGTAATATAAAAGAGCTCTGATTTAATAAAATACACATTAAAAGTTATTTATCTATAGTGGAGCTAAGTGGATTGTGCAAAATAATCAGCATATCTAAACACATACTAATTAGTACAGCAGAACAGCTTGTTGGAGGCTCTCCTCATCTCCTGGATGAGCCATATTTAGATGTGTATTTCCTCCCACTAGAGTGGAATATGCCATCATGTTCTCCCCACAACGCACATGTACCTGGGAGACAACAGCCAACGTTAGAAGACATTAAATACATAGTATGTGGTCTGAGGTGGTGAAACAACCCAAGAGAAAGAATTAAATCCAAAGCTCATGGTGCCAAACCCATGAGCGGGTGCTTTCTAGCCCCCTGTGTATTAATGGGAGCCAAAGGTGGGGTGTCAAGGCACAGCTTTGAATTTCCCCACTTTTACCAGTGTGTTGACATCACTCCCCTAACAGGACGAGGGTACTGGCAGGGAGATGGATTAGATGGCCAAACAAGGCATTTTTTTCCCCAGCTCTCTCCCTAAAATGATTCCAATATTTTGCCACTTATTTGCTGACATCGTTGGCTGCAACTTCCTCTGCTGGAAATTATATTAAAGGTTGGATTAGCTTCTTCTCTATAGCATGTCCCTGATTTAATTACTGCTGCAGCTATCCCCCACTATCTGCACAGTAAATGCTGTTGCTTACAGAAACATGATTACAGGATTAGAATTATTGGGCCCTTGCCCAGACGAACATGGTGACATAGCATAGCACTGGCACCTCTGAAAGCTACACTGACCTCAGGCATCTCTACATCAAAGGCCACGGCCACAATCTGAGCTTCATTAACTTTCAAGGCTGAAGTTACAGGAGCACTACTTCCTCAGCCACTAATGGGAAACACTCTCTTCCATTTGCTGTTGAGGTGTTAAAAGTTCCTCTTAACATCAGTTACTGAGCTACAGCTTCACTGGTATCCCAGTAAAATAAAAATGACTTGTGGAGTGGGAGCTGAGTTCAAATTGAAAGGCTAAGTTGGACATCCCTTACTCAAGTGAAGGTCAGTCCCCAGCACAGGGATGCTTCAGGATTTAGGACTACAGGGGGAGGTGCACCCCAAATCCCAGACTGGGAGCCATAGGGGAATTCCCATAGCTCCTGAATCATTCCCCAAGGTTGAAACCAACTGTTTGATGACTGAGATATCTGAAGAACACTCTGTTTCTCATTTACAGAATGTGATGTAGATGATTATGCAAACAGGGAGCTAGCTGCAACTCAGACCATGTGCATCATGGGGTCTGCATTCAGCATGAGAAATCTGTGAAGTGTGGTGATACCTCCTCTAGACCCCCTGGCTGATCTGCACCTACACAGATGAGACTTGGGAGGTAACATCTAATCCCACATAAAGAAAAGCTAGTCAGAGAGAGAACCACAAGATGGCAAAGCACTAGATAGAACCAAATTGAATTTTTGCTTCTAGCATACACTTCCTATGAGGAAATGTCTCTTAAATTTCACTGCCCCTCAGTTCTTTCTTACACAGCTGGAACATTAGTATTTCCTCTGTCTTGTCTATTTATATGATAGATTATGGGAGACAGGTCACCTCTTACCACGTTTGCATAGTCATTGAGATCTTCAGATGATTAATAATTATACAGTAATATACAAAGAATGAGGCTACATTACTGACTTGCACGAAGAAGCCAGCTAAGTGGCTAGGTGGTATGAAAGAAGCCCAAAGTTTCATTGATCTTTCTCTAGAAGGGGGAAAGGAATACTTGTTCTATCAAAACACTTGAAAATGGTAGGACATAGTCCACCATGGTGAGCACAGAGAATCAGGCACTGGCTTCATATGAGAAAAAAAATGGCTGCAACACAGAATTTGTATTAAAAGACCTGCAGAAGACAAACAAAAACCAAACCAAACCAAACCAAAACAAAAAAAAAAAAAAAAAAGGGAAAGTAGAAGAGAGCTAGAGGGTTTACACTGAAGGGATCGCTTTTCTTTCTTCAGTCCAACTAGCCTTCTCTAGTGCTTTGCCTGTGGGGTCATAATTGCTATTTTTTAAGCTTGTGCTGAATAAAGTGGCTTGACCATGAGCCTCCAGGCTGGGCCAGCTGGATAAGGTGGGTTGGTCAGGTTCTGCCAAGGATAAGGCTAAGGAATTACAAGGCTGGCCTCTGAAGCTAAGCTGCTCCTTCTCTTCAGGAGGTAGAAAACTTCCCCAGGTCTGAGGAGCTCTTTGCAGCTGGAAGATTTAGTGGGCTCAGATATTAGCCGTATCACACCTCAGCTCTGGAGTTTTCTCCAGCTTGCATGTTTGATAAAGCTCAGAAGCTTGCTTCAGCTGGCAAGTTTAAGTTAATCTCCTGGGTTTGTTCTGCTCTAAACAGCCTGCCCATGTTGTCAGAGCTCATTTCAGTTTCCCAGGCTTTAGGCTGGGTTAGGAACTAAGGCACGATTAGAAACCAGAGTAAGAAGAATCCAGCTGATTTTCAGCTAAGCACCTTTTCACCACAAACAGAGATTTACAAAAAGGCATTTATTTCCTAGGAAGTTGTCGCTGGATTTCCTTTTAAATTTAATTACCATCATTCAAAGAAATAGGAAATGCCTCCTTATGTGTACATTTTTCATGAATTACTGATTCTTTCCAGGTTTTCCCTTTGCCACATGCCCAGGGCAGTGACCCCCAGGCTCTGGTATTGCAACAGCTCTCTGACTAGCGATGGTTTAAGTACTGCAGCAGCCACTGCTGCTACAGCAGAAATCCAAGCCCTTCAATTTGCAAACTCGGGAAGTATGTGATGTTAATTAGAAGCACTCAGTCCCATTACTGAATAAGATGGGGTGATGTGTAGGCATAGGTTGGCCCAGGGAGGGTAAAGAGGGCTCTCCTCCCTGTCAGCACCAGGAGCTGCAGCCATTACTGTCATTTCACATGACACAGATGCAGCTCTACAGTAGTTTTAATTTTTGTTTTCATTCATTTTAATTTCCATTCATTTTAATTTTCATTATTTTCTCATCTGTCTTTCATCCGGGGCCAGGGCAGCAAGTGAAGCCTGGTAGGGTAAGCAGATGAAAGAAGGCAAGACAGTGGTATTCTGGTCCAGGCAAGTTGCTTTTTAGAGCTGGCATGTTCTTTAGAGGTGATATATTTCCATCTTTGGCATGACTCTCCTACTGTCACTAATGATGATTGCTGTAATGATTTCAAGATGCTCAAAGCTCCGTGGAAGGATCTAATCCAAAGCCTAGAAAGGATGACAGGAATTTTAGACTGAGGGCAGCCCAGAAAATACAAAATTTAAAAGACCCAGAAATGCAGATTTTAAGACTGTTTTGAAATAAGAAAATAAAATGGGGGAAGAAAACAGCTTCTCTGTTCCTCTGGCTTGCCAGCATGCTTTGATGGAAAACAGGGAGGTGGTCTCAGGAACACTCGCTCCAGCCTCCTGTTCCTAAGTAGCAGGAAGGCCTGTCAAACCTGTCAAACTCCTTGAGCTCCTGGGGTTTACAGACTTCTCTCGGCTACCCCAAGCAAAACCACAATCCCATAAAGAAGCCTTTTCAGCAAAACCTTCTGCCATTTGCCTGAAGCCAACAGATCACTCGTTCAAAAACAAAAATACCTATTTCTCGTTTGGAAACATCCCTCCCCCCTGTGCTCGCTCTCCCCTGGTGCAGCCCTAAGCAATGGCCTTGCAGCAGCAGCTTTCTGCAGAGACCTGCTCCCACAGGCTATGGCAGAGCCAAAAATCTGCAGTCCATACAGAGACCAAAGTCTTGCTGGTCCAAGGAGAGTCTGGCTTGGGTAAGGACTGCAGAAATGACCGCCCGGCTTCAGCAAGAGCTCAGCGTCAGTGTAGGACAGCTTGCACTCATTCATGTCACCTGCATCTTGGTGGACTTTTCTGAGATACTTGGCTCAGCCTATCTTGCCAAGGTGTGCGTCCCACACTGTTTGCTGAGAGATCTGGAAAAGACATCCAGGCTGTCTAGTCTTTGCCCTTCCTTTTTTTTTTTTCCCCTGTATTGCTTCATCCTTTCCCTGCAAGTTGCTGTAAAAACAAAAGCCCATGGATCGTCACCGCTAGTCCCATCCTTTGCCTGCATCCTACACCCACTGGGTGCCTGTCTCCAAACTCACTCCCATCCCTGCCCTGCCAGCACATGGCTGATGGAAAGCTGCAGTGCCACTGATCCAAGACCATGGCATGAACCTCTGCAGTTCTCGGGACCAGTGATAGGTTATGGTGTCTAATACACTAGTAGGAGAAATGTAGCCCCAAGAGGGCAGATGTGAAGCAGCAGCCATTTTTGGAGGTGTTATTGGATTTATTTGAATAGAATTGCAGGGGCACATTCTGCCCTGAATTGTATGCCTGACTACGGGTTTGTCAGATATTTTTCAATGTCATTTTGGGCTCATCCCAACTAGCATATGTCTTTGGCAATTAACTGTCTAGCTGTATGTCAAAGTATATAATTTGATTTATAGGTGGTAGATCAGAGATCAAGACATCTTCATTTTTTTCATGTACTTGCTGAAAGTAAAGAACCATAGTCAAGGTCCATCACAACAGAACCATAGCAACACCATAAGAAATAAAACAGCTATTACTCAATGGGAGCAAAAAGTGGCAACTTCAAGCTGCAATTTACTCACAATATGGGAGACACGCTCTGGCAAGAGTTAAGCAGTCGTCAGTACATGTATCATAAGGGCAGAAGTATAGCAGAAGCAAAAGTCTGTTGACAATACAGTAAACAATGCTATCATGAAGGCTGAAGCAAAATTTAAAACATACCCTGAAATAAAGGGTATTCGGAAGCTGGCATTTAGCCTATGGTAAACAAGCTAAAATCCTGATTTATTTTACATCTATTTTAACTGAGTGTGCAAAAAGCCACCCGATTCAACGCTTGAAAAACCCAAGATGCATTTAAGGTCTAGTTTTCCAAGATGTATTTGTGTGAGGCAAGGAGGTTTTTTTTCTGCGTGCTTAGAAGCACCTGAAGACTATTCATCAGAGGCTGAAGTGCTTATACCATGTGAAAAAGGAACAATACATGGATAATATTAGACTTGTTCTTCCTCAGAGTGCAAAATATTAAAAAAAAGTGAACAAGAGAGATAAACAACCTGACACACTTCCTTACGACACAGAGCTAGTGACTCTGTTAACAGGCCCCTTAATAGAACAGGCAGCAATATGACAGAAAACATTAATTAATCTCCGGTTCATTACCCAAATTCTCATGGATTGGGACTTCTCCATGGCAAAGGGACACAAAATAAGACTTATCCACCACCATGGATCTTACCAGAAGCAGTGCATAGCACTATATATTAAAAAAGCAGATACAACTACTATACTTGGTGATTTTATATATATATATATATGAAAGAATGTGAAAGTAGCAAGAATAACTGACAGGAATACTTAGGATGCACTGGCAAAAAAAAACCATGTTGCCTGTCTTGAATCTCTCTTCCCTTATGTTTTGTGCTTTTCAAATTTAAGAACAACCGTTGTAGTTCAGGGTGTGTGATGACCATCAAGCCAGGAATCCTGTCTCCAAGGGTGCATGTGCTGGATGATTAATGGAAAGGATGCAATGACACTTCCAGTACTCTTCTACAGCCCACTCACCTCCTCTCTCTGTAAAGAACAGTAAGATACCCCAGCTCCTTGCACTGCCTCAGACCCTGCACCAACAGTCATCTGTATTTCGTATGGACCAGAGTAGTTATAAAAAGTGACAAATGATCCATTTCTCTGTGACCTGAGCAAATAAGATAAGTGGCCACTCAGACATGATCATGTGGAAATCTGTCCTTTGGATATTAAGGCACATTTTTTAGTATATCCAGGCTTAAAAAGATAAAATGAGCAGTGTCCTCAAAATTGTAATTTTGAGAAAAAATAGCCAATACTTTGCCTCAAGTTCATGCATGATGTACTAAAACTGAGGGGTGACACAGAAGTGGATTAGAGGGAGGAAGAACAGATCTCAGGACTGTTCACTTCGTCTAGGAAAGTGTTGACAGGATACACAAAACTGATGCACATTTGAGGCAGCCATGTTGGCTCCTGCTCCACTGGAAAGGGGAATGTTTGCCACATGGAAGCAGAAAACATTGGCAGGAAAATAACTTTAATTTCCAAACTTGAAAAGGAGTATTGCAAGCAAGGGGAAAAAAAAATAGAAAAGAAGAATAGGAAGGGAATAACATTCACCTGGACTCTCCTATTTCGCTTTCAGGCTGTGACCCTATGATGGGCATGTTAGAATGTAATTAATTGGTGAAAGAGACCTTAAAGATAACTTCTGAATGCAAGATAAGGATATGTGTGTGCCTATCACCTGTGGGCTAGGATGAGGATAAGTAAGGACTCCTTGGAGGAAGGAAACAACTCTCTCATACCAGTGTCCAGCACAGAGCCCTGGCTGACATGTACATGGCATGCGTATGTAGTTACCTGCACACACACTGGGGAAAGCCACAGCTGTACCACGGACTCTGCAAACGCTCATCCTTCTGCACTTCTCCTGCTTTGGGCCTAGTGTCAGCCCAGGACCCAGGAGAAAGACCAAAAGGCATATTTCTATCTAGCCAGTGCCACGAAAGAGTGACAAAACCTTATGAGGCATTTTGTCTCATCTACAGCTTTCCACGCCTGTTGTCATTTGCATCCTGAGGCTAATGGAAACCTGCCCTGGATGGTATGTTCATTGTTACTGTTTCAATTTCCTTGTCTTTTATTTATTTCCCTTGTCTCTCAAGAGTCTTTCAGTGCTGACCAGGGAAAGCTATGAGAACAAATAGTTATAGTGGATTAAAATACACACACTCTCACAAGAAAAACAGAGGGAAGGGGGCAGGGGACGTGCTTAGCAAAGGGTGGTGGAAATCATGGGACAGAGAGCTGCCAAAAATAGTGAAGTGGGGTTTTATGTCAAGATTTGTTTTAGACTTGATCTCTGTGAGGAACAGAGCTTCTGAATTCTTCCTGTGGTGGTACTGCAACTTGAACCTGCATACATTGAAATCAGCTCAATGTTTCCTTTGGATTTTAAATAAAAGTTTGTTTGAAAAAAATGCAAATGATAGGTCTTGGCAGTGTGGATTCTCCTCCCTACACTGATGGAGAAGCCAGTCACTGTTACAGCAGAAAGAGGAGAGCTTGCACACAGCATGCTTCCCCTCTGCAACAAAGGCACTGCACTGACCACCATCTTCAAGGAAGACACCACTTCTGCAAAAACAATCGACATCATTAGCCTTCCATCTGTAGGGCAAATGAACCCTGTGGTCCATGCCTGACGCAGGCTACAGCAGATTTTATCTGCTGTATTTGGAAATTTTCCTCTCTAGCATCTGTTAAAAAAATTATTAGCAGGTGCTGAAAATTGTGGCCTCTAACCCAGAGACCCAGAGCCAAAATACCAGAGGGGAAAAAGTGACTTCTTGACAACTGCCTGACTCCAGGGTTGGAGGAGCCAGAGAGACAATCTGCTGCTATGGGTGATGCCAGATCAGAGGAGGAAAGTTGTAGCACCTCATGCAATTAGTCTAATTTTTTTTTTTTAAGCTACAAGTGGCAAGGGCCATTTCCAGGCCTCTGTGAGGTTATAAGCCTGATGATCCCCTCTAGTGTCATAAAAGAGTTAGACCAGCTTGCAGCTGATCAAAAAGGTTACCTGTGCACCACCTAGAATAACAAACAGAAGTCACTTAACATTTGCTGTGTAAATGGCACACCTCTATGTATGCATACCCCAGCAAAGACAGGAGAATAAATTCTTACATGCCATGTAATTGCACACACACTCATGTAAAAATGAGCTGATATAAAATAAATATGCATATAGCTATATGCCTATGCCTGTTCCAGCCTTCACTACAGGGTTATTGCGTTGCCAATGTGTTGACATAAAAATGCAGTTTTATGGATTACATCTAAATAGAAATGTGTGAAAAGGGTTTTTGTTTTGGCTACAGCCCAGTCTCTTAATATAATTATAATTACTATTTTTACTACTACTGCTACTAGTACTACCACAGTGAATTGGGAGTCCCCTTGGTTCTGCCTGTGGCACAAACAGCAAGAACAAACCTGACCTAAAAACTAGGAGAGCTGGAAGAGGGAGAAAGGCAATGTGATTTCTTCAAGCTAGAGTAACAGGATGGCAGGTGAATGTAGGATTCACCTCTTTTATATCCCTGTCCTAGGTATGGCCTGGGCCCTCACTGCCTCTCTGCCATGATTTCATACATGGCTTTCTTTGGGAAAATGAGAAAAAGAGTGCTTGATGTAATATAAGATTAATTGTTAAAAGATGTAATGGGGAAAGTGGCTGTTGTTATTATTAGCGTGGCTCTGTCCAGTGTTTTGCAGCAGAGATGGTGGTAACCATTGGTGCAAGTTGTCCTGGGTGGCCAGGGCTGGTGGTCATGCTGAGGAGGTGACTGCTGCTGGACACTTTCCCCGGGACACTGTGGGCTACCATGGTGGGAGGAATCCAGCAGAGGTATCAGCTTGCTTGGGTCGCAGACATGATACTGAATGTGTGGAGGCAGGAGTCAAGCAAGCATCTCTTGCCTGCCTTTATTACAGTGTAGTACAAGTTGTGCTGTGTTTCAGCCCAAAAATCAGAAACACATCTCTCCTGTTCACTTGTTGACAGTTTGACAAACTAGAAAAGTTTTTTTTAAACCTCTCCAATAACAAAAAAAAAAAATTCACTTTTGAGTGAAACACTTTTTTTTTTTGAGAAACACCCTTTAAGTGTTTCCCAGATCTCTTGTCAATTCATGCAGGGATCTGCTGGGTGCTTTATGAAACTGCCACTTTCTTTCCAAAGCCACTCTTCAACAGGACAGGCGCACAGCCCATGGAGCTGGGAAGCATCCCCACCCACGGCCATCACTCTAGGCCAGCCATACTTATTCAGAGGTAGCCATTATCTGCTAGCTCTGGGGCTCAAAAAATGAAATAAAATAAACCCAGAGCCTCCCTCACCTCAGAAAGAAACATTTTGAGAGAAAGGGGCAGAAAACACAACATGAGCCTACCCAACGGCGGCAGCAGGCTCACGAGGACTGGGAAAGCTGTTTGCCAGGAGGCCAAATGGTTTGCCTGCAGCTCCAGGAAAAGCGATGTTATTTGGTGCTTGAAACCGTTTAAAGAAAACAAAGGATGACTGCTATACGCCTGCCCATGATAGTCTGGAGCACTGTGCTGTTATGGCACATTTATGCCAACCAAATGGCAGTGAAATACCAGTGCAGAGATCGGGGGAGCTGGTGGCACACGGGTGTGCCTGCGGGACCAGCCGCCCACAGCTCAACACACGTTGGCCAGCGCACAGAACCCCGGGGAAGGGAGGATGCTCTGCTCATCATCTCCGTTTTACAGGTGTTGAGAGGGAGGTTGGGGAGATTTGCCACCAAGGGGGTCTGTCAGAGCTGGGATTAGTGGTTATGGGTCCCAGCTCTCAGCCCCGTGCATAGACCATGCCTCTTGGAACAGATTTGGGGGAAGATTTTTATTTCTCTGACACAGGAGAGAAAAAAAACACCTTCCAGCTTCCACTAAGGGAATTATTTCTTGCTACCAAGGTCATGTTGATTTGTCTTAAGGGCACTGTTAGGATTTGCTGAGTCAGAAATCCATATCATCGACTAAAATTTAATATTGTCCCAAAGAGACCTAAAAGAAGATGGGCTTTCACAAGCAAGAATAACCAAGTTTGCACAATAGTGATCAGAAACAAGGAGCATCCTTTAGGAAGAAATCTTTAAATGATCCTGCTCTGCTTTTAGTCCATATCCACATAGGCACATATCTCAAGTGATTTGCACACAGACAACAACAACACCACCACCACCACTTTGGTCTATGCTACCCCCAAATACTGCTCTCATTTTGGGCTGTCTCTTTCCAACCATCAATCCTGCTCTGAATCCCTTCAACGTCAGGAGGAGCGTGAACATTTCCTACCTCATTACTGCCTTTCAAAGGCAGCCACAAACACAAAAACTAGACCTCAGGGAAGGGGGTGAGAGGGGAGAAAATCTCGGCATGCACAAGCAGAGTCCCACCTGCCAGTTATCTTCCTTTGTGCTTTGAAGAAGCATCTCACCACTTCCAAGGGAAACAAGTTTGTCATGGAGGGAGATGTGGTTAGTAATTCTGTCTGTGCTTCCCTCACCTCCTCTGAGCTGATGATGCCCTGGGCCCCACACTCCCTCCTGAGCTACAAAAAGGAGCTAGTCCTGAACCAGATCGACTCCCTGGCATCCCTGGTTCCTCCCAAGTCCTGCAGTTCCCAAAACATCCTTTAAAAAAGTAGTGCTCATGGCTGAAGAGATGGTTAGCCAGCAGTGACTAGACCCTGAGAGAACTGCAAGTTTATGACCTGGCAACACAAATTTGGCTCTGAAATGCAATAGATCCCATTATAATCTCTGTGCTCAAAGGCAGACTTGAGGTTTAAATAGTCTTTGATTGCAAGATAATGTCCTGAGTGTATTTCAGCTTTACTGACGTTTAGCATACGATCCATTCCTGGCCCTTCTCAGCTGTGGGAGATACTCTCCCATCGCCCTGCTTGCTGTTTTAACGTCGTCTCAGTTAATAACACCTGATGGAGAGGCAGCAGCATCTCTTGGCAAACTAAATCTGCACAGTCTCAGGAGTCAAAATCTGAATATGTATGGAGCATATAAGGAATCATTTTATGCATAGCATGTCCCCTCTGGTCATTTAAATAAATTATTGACACCAGCATCGCCAAGAAATTAAACAGGTACCACCCAACAGTTGAGACCCTACAGGTAAATGTAAATTATCAGAGTGCTTAAAAATTTCAAAACCCTCCAAAAACAAAAGGATAATCATGCAGCTGTGGTTGTAAAGACTCATGTGTGCATGTACATGTCTGTGTATGTGAATGTGTGCACACCTTAATGTTTGCACACTGTAATGTTGTGATCTTCATAACCCATTTTAAATGGTGAGTGAAGGATCCCTATAGCATCTATCTATATGTATTCAAGTTTTGCACTTGCCATGCCAATTCTCATTGTTCCATAGTCTACAAATTGCTTTTGGAAAAGTGTAATCCTGGTTTTACCTTTGTATTTTAAAAATCATTTCCCTGTGTATTATCTCTTCACAGCTTTACACATTTACACTTTTACTCTACAAATGCCTTGACTAGGTTGCTATATCCCTAAACAGAAATATATTCCCCCCTGCTATTTTTCTGCAGGAGCCTGGTTCATTCAGAAACAAGGAAAAAAATACGAATGATTGTTTTTCAATTCCCCAACAAGCACAGCTCAGACAAGCCACAGATGCAAATGTGGAAAGCAAATCTAGAGCTGGCATTAGGAAATGTCTGGGTTCACTGCGCTTGCAAGCTAGCACCTTTATTTAGGCATTTTTATATAATTCTGGTTTTCTGGAGCAGGTATGCTGAAGCTGGCACGACATGTCTACTGTACCCCCTCATAACCCCCAGCCATCAATCAAGCACCCTCTGCCAGAGCTGATCTATGCTCACTCCCAGAGCTGGCAGCCACAGACAAGCCTGTGCATTCATGTCACCAGCAGCCCATGTATCCGTTCCTTTTGTCACCAGGGAGCACCAGGGCCCTGTGCCAGCCCAGCAACAGACACTGCTGCCCTCCATCAGTTAGGAGCTCAGTGGCAGCCTGGGAATCCCAGTGGTGCAAGGGTGGGGTCCCTCTCTGGAAGGTGAAGGTGGCTCTCCTCAAAGAAGCAGAAGGCAGGCAGTACACAAAAGCTGCACATCCCTCTCCCCTGGGAGGTTACAGCAGCTGCCTGGGGTGCAACATGGGCTTTCTGAACATTCACTGGCTCTATCCCTGCCCAGCCTAAGAATGGGACACGTGCTCCTCCCCACCCTTGTCAGACCCATGGATCCTTTGGGGATAGGGGAATTTGCAAGTGATGCTTCTGGTGGGGCAGCAGGTACCATAGTTCTGACCTGGGCAAGAACGCATAATTTGACCCTGTCTTTTCTGAAGTTCAGAACAATTTTTTAAAATAAAATCTTCCACACACAGCCCTCTTAATTAAATTTAGATCCAATAAATGGGAATTATAAAATTCTTAGTTTCTCCACAGATGGGCAGCTGTGAAAGGGAGGGCGCAATGCCTTGACTCCTAGGAAACTTAGGATTCTGTTTCTTAAGTGGCAAAGTAATGAAAATAAAGCAATCATTACAAAACAGGCCATTTGTATAAAGGTGCATCTGCCGTTAAAGGGGACCTTGCTGTCACCCTGCACCCTGGGCTCTGCACAGTGACAAGGGGTTGGTTGCGTCCTTGGAGAGCTCAAGGGAGAAGGCAGCTGAATGCCAGCAGCATCGCCTTCCATCCAAGGTTGTTTTTTCTTTCCCTTATATCCTGGGAAAATCCCTGTAGATTTTACTCTCCTAATGAGCATGATCTGAGCGTATCTTGATGAGATCAGTGTTCATGTGGAGGAGAGGGCTGGAAACCAGGTGTGTGTATGTATATGAGTTATCTGCGTGTAGCAGGTTTTTAGCTGCAGTTGCAGAAATAGTCTTTCTTTAGGGAGGATACAAAGCAGAACTGGAGAAGCCAAGGGGAAGATAAACTCATGCTCTACAGTGGCTTACAAAACAATGAATGTAGCTTCATTTACACAGCTATAAATTGCTGCTAAATCCTTAGCTCACCAGCTCATGAATGTCTTGGAGAACAGGGCCTATTGCCTGTCTGCTTCACTACCCCGCTGAAAGAGCTCTGTGCCTGTATTGTGTGTTGGTTTGAGCTTAAGATCTTCCCATTCCGCCTGCTTTCTGCTTAAGAAAAGCTTGGTGCAGGATTGCATGCACCCAGCCTAAAGCTTTGTCTCTGAGCACTGTCTGGCAAGCTCATACCCCTGGGAAGGTCTCAGGTGCCACCTGCAAGCATCAAACCCCACAGTTATGCTCCCAGCTATCAGGGAAGGTTGCACTAAATAGCAAACACATCTGGCACGTGAACGTGGCCAACTGGAGAACAGAAATTTCAGTTCTGATGAAGTAAATGAGAACCAGGAGGAAGATCTTGGTAAAATCCTGGGAGAGCTGACTCAGTTTGTCCTGTTGAACCTCTTTTCCTCATCCATTTCCCAAGGAGGGCAGCTTTCCTCCTGTTTTATTAAACACGAAAGAACTGGCTGTGAGAGGGTGCAGCCCCCAATAAATATATATTAACTCCCTGCCAGCGATTAACAGTTCCAGTTTCAGAGGCTGATGGATTCCTAGTGCAAAAGGCGATGCCAGGGAGGTGCAGGCAGGGACAGGCAGGAAGGGCCGTTAGGCAGCCGTGCTGGAGGCGGGGGTGCTGAGCCGCCCCCCACCCACCCGAACGGGGTTTGGGATGTAAAACGGGTCCGGGCTGGGGACCTGCCCCGGTTCCATAAAGCCCTACTGCCCGAGGGCCGGGCCC
>NW_008593084.1:0-1940 GCF_000691845.1 Merops nubicus | reverse complement strand
AGTTTAGCTTAATGGCAGCCCCATCGGATGAGCAATTAACCCCTGCTTTAGCAGACTTAACATTAGCCTTAAGACTTGCCAACCTTTCTCTTGCCGAAGCCAAAACGCAGAGAGCACCCTCACTAAAATATCTGGGGACATTGATTTCTCCTGAAACAGTAAAACCTCAATTATTGACCTTGACACCCCAAGTGACCACGTTGCATGAGGCACAAAAACTAGTAGGTACTTGAAAATGGCAGTGCAATTTTGTTAGCATTCCTGAGGAGTGGATGATTCCCTTTTATGCTTTGCTGAAAGGTGACAATCAGATTCTCACAACACCACATAGCCTGCCTGTTGAATGTTTAAAACTTTTGGAACTCGTTGCTGAAGCACTCAGCACTCAATAATTAGCCAGATATCAGCCCTTGCGTCTGGTGCATGCGTCATGGATTTTCACGCAGCGAGGGTGCTTAGGATGCCTGTTTCAAGTGAGCACGAAACTAGATCTTGCACGTAAAGATGTCATTTATCCACTATTGTGGCTTTCTCAAGCTCCAAAAACAGCTTTTAGCTCCTTCCCACAGATGAACGATTTGCGCTGACAACGCTTGCGATGGGAAGCCCGACAGATGCTCAGCAGGGACCCGGAAATTGTAGTCCCACCAATGAAATCAGTGGACTGGGAACAGATGCTGGCGCTAACCACCGCTTTGCAAGTTGCCATGGCTGATTTTGCAGGGCGAGTCGTATGTTCATCACAAGTAATTGGCCACAACATTTACAGATTTTACAGGTGTCACCTCGGACCAAGCTGCAAAGTGAACCGTTGTCCACTCGCACAGTCTTCACCGATGCATCTTCTGTGACTCAAGACGCAGTTGTAGTCTGGCATGATCCCGGAGAAGGCAGCGTGGCAGAAATTACAGTACCATAATTCGGACGAGAGTCTTCAGTGGCTGGAAGGTAAGGCAGTAGAAATGGCTTTGCTTGCATGGAAAGATGAATCGATCAATATTGTCACAGACTCTATATGTGTCTTTAAGCTATGCGTGCAAATGCAATCGCATGGCTTTGCCACAACACCTGTTGCTCAAATGCTATTAACAGCCTTGCAAAGACAAACGGCTCCAGTTGCAGTTTTACACACTCAAAGTCACCTAACTGATAATAGTATTTTTAAAGAAGGTAATGACCGGGCAGATGGGGCTGCCCGGGGACTCTGGACAGTAGCTGCTGTGAGGCAACTGCATGAAGACCTACATATAGGTGCAAAAGCCCTCGCTCATCATTGTAACATCCCCGTAACTACAGCACGGGAGATTATGGCCACGTGTCCCTATTGTCAAAATTCCCCTCTTTGGGAAGCAGGAGTCAACCCACAAGGCCTTGCATCAGGAGACCTTTGGCAGACAGATGTAACAATGCACCCTGCTTGCACCCCGACAACATCTTTTCGTAACCATCGACACCTTTAGCGGAGTCCTCATGGCAACACCATCTTGAAGAACAGCAAGAATCACAATCGGCCACTGGACGACCGCGATGGCATGGCTGGGCAGACCAAAGGTAATCAAGACAGATAACAGTCCCAACTTCGTGGCCCAGACAGTTCGAGAATGGGTGGACTGTTGGCGCATCACTTTGTCACACGGCATTCCAGATAACAGTACTGGCCAAGCCATAGTAGAGAGAGCACATCAATCACTTAAAACCTCCCCATCAATCACTGAAACCCTCCCTCCATCATCTTGGGGAGGGTTGTAATGGCCCCACCTTACCAGTAGCTATGCAGGATTTGGTTTTGCAGCGTGCGCTTTATGCATGGAATCACTTTGTTCACTCATCTATCCCAAATGGGCCTCCGATCTTTAAGCATTTTGCATTAACCGATTCCCCTATTGATCCTACAGTGCAGCTAGGTTTTCCAAGGTCCCTTGACTGGGAGAAGGGATGGG
>NW_008593083.1:21292-42594 GCF_000691845.1 Merops nubicus | reverse complement strand
TATTCAGTTTCCTTAACTGATCACCAGCTCACTCAAGCTCACCGTGAATTGAGCTACTGTGAATTGAGACACGTTAAGAGTCTTTCCCAGCACAAAACTAACCATGAATTTTGGCTACAGCCTTCCATGGGGGCACATCAGCAGGTTCATGTAGGAGCGAATTATCCAAGAACGCCCTTGGACACAGTCCTGGTATAGCAATCAGCCCCAGGGGAGCTGGGCATTGAGGAAGGCTTATCAAGCCCCTATAGCTTGGCTTGAGACAGAGGCCATGGTCTGACCTCTAGCCACCATGGTGGTTTCACCACATAACACATTCAACAAAAAAAGCCTCTTAACCTTCATGCAAACCCTCTCCAAGATGCATACCCAACCCGACGCTGTAACACAGCATCCCCAACACACTCCAAGACCACACACTATAAAGCCATGCTATAGAGCTCCAGGAAGTCCAGCTAAAAAAAAAAAAAAAGACCCAAACCCCACACTTACAACTAAAAGTGCTACCAGTCCTCTGATCTGGCTCGAGGCATATCCTGACAGGTGTCAGTGGGGCGTCCCCTCAAAGAGCAGGAGGGAGAACTGCAGCTTGGGGCCAGAGCAGTGAGCATGCTCCTGGTGCCTCTCGCTGCTGAACGTTTTGCCTTGCAAAACCACAGCCAGAGGGCCTAATTTGACCAGCTGCTCCTCCATTATAGGCGATAATGCAGGAGATGGAATGATCCCAGATTGCCTGTCGGAGCCCAGGGCAGGTTTGCCAAGCTGGCAGCAAGAGCCAAGCATCTCCTACACACTGCCTTCTTGGTGCAAGCTGAGCAGCTCTGGGAGCCAGGGAAACACCACAGCTTTGGGAGCTTTCTCCTGGTATGGTCAGCAACACCATTTTTGCCACAGAAAATTGTATTTTCATTGGTCATCTTTTACAGCAAGCTAGTGCTTTGGAAATACTTTTCACATATGACTTGCAGAGTAGCAATTCAGTTTGGAGTTCGATGGACTGTATTAGCAGGACCTCAGCACCCCTTCAGTGTCTGGTTCTTACTTTCCCTCTAACAGTGTCACCCAATCCTGCTCAAAACATGGCTCAGGGGAGGTTATGTGACAACAGACGTCATCATTGCTCACAACTGCATACTCTGCTTTGTGCTTTTTCCCCTCTTTTTTTTTTTTTTCTGCTAAGTTATCCTAAGAGACGCAGTTTCTGACTGGTGATGTGAAATGTTACCTTTATCACTTCTCCACAGCACCAGCAGTATTATAGGTTGTCAGTCTAAAAAAAGCAGCATTATTTGACACTGCAGAGCAGGCATTGCAACAGTAGCTTAGACTTACCACATCAGGACCCAGAGATGCAAAGGGTCCCATTAGGTGTTGACACAGACACTGCATGGTTCGCTCTAGACAGGTCTTGCAAGGCTGAGAGCATTCAGACATTAAATGTATAAGTATAGCTCCACGCAAAGGCAGTATTGTTCAGCCAAGACCCACATGGACCTTCCCCCACCCCCGCCCAGGATATGAAAAAAAAGGTGGAGGGAGATTGCTCAGTGCTGAAACATCACCTGTGACGCAGATCCCTAAGTGGGTCAGATGGAATAGTGATGTTAATGAGTTTACATGAGAAGTTTGGGAAAAAAAACCCATCCAACTGTGAAGGTGAAGCAAAGACAAAGCCAGACACTTTTGTTATGCTGGACCGGTGAGTGTGCAACAGGGTACAAACGTGTCCCCCCTCCCCATCTTTATTTCTTCACTACAAATATGAAACAGATGGGGAGAAAGGGAGGAAAGGCCCAGCTGGGATTATTTGAAAGCAGCAACAATGATTAAAAAGTTTCTGTAATGACATTAGATTCTTGTGGAAAGCATGTGTGCTCTGACTCTTGACTATCTCAAGGCAATCAACTGAGTGCACAGCACGGTTGCTCTCTCCATGCAAGCCTTCCCTTTACTGAGATGTCATTGAAGAGAGGCGCACAACCCAAGGAGCATCACAGAAGGCAGTATCTGGATTCATGGCTGCCATATTTCAGGGCTATGTGAGAGGTGCCAGCAGTTTCAAATGACTTCTCTACAAAATGAAGCAAACCAAAGGCACTGATGTTAATATCCTCATCTGTCATCTTCAGAAGACAGAGCTACTGCCCACTTGTCTTCTTTCCAGCAATAGGTCACACTTGGTATTGTCAAAAATAAATATTTCCCCTGCTAAATTTTTACTTTGGGCTACAACCTTTTTGTCCATGAAGAATACAAGAGAGGGTAAAAAAACCTGTATAACAATCAAGAGTCACAGAATGGGAACCGTGGAGATCATCTAGTCCACCACTGCCCTGTCCCCAAAACCAACCAACATGAGCTCAGCTCAGCTGTGGTTACTGGAGTCTTTAAACCTTCAATGAGACTCTACCTCTTTTGGGCAACTGACTTATGCCACCAGATACAAAAACAGGCCAACCTGTTTGGTGGAGCAGAAGGCTGTTCTTTCTGGGTCAAGGCAAAGATGATGCCATAACCAGTGAAGTGTGGTGGGAAGCATCAGGCTCATCAGGTCTTGTGAGAGCTGTGACACTTGGCTATGTAGAGGGAGTACACTTGGTTATGTACAGGGTTATGTACACTTGGTTAGGTACAGGGAGGCCCGATGCCTTCAGGGTCTGATCGAAGTGCAGCAGCCCTGCAAGCAGTCTGGTCTCCACTGAAACTCCATGCTCTGGCTGTTCCCAGCTCCACACCCTGAGCAACTGAGCTCACTCATGCAGAGGTATCACGGGTGACGTCTGGGGTCAGAAAGTGCAGGAGAGGACATACCCTGAAATGCCAGTAAAGTAGCCCTGGGTTTGAGGGAGTGAGAGGCGGGGTAGATGCACATGTCTTGAGGTTACTGAGAGAATTTACAGCTCTGCAGAGGGAGGAGTGGGCTGCATCATTCGCAACACACAGCTCTGATGTTAATGAGAGAGGGACAAAGAGGAGCAAGGCTGGAGGCAACACTAAGTGCAGCCTGACATCAACCCAGAGAGCAAGTCCTGCTCCCAGAGAGGAAACATGCCCCCTCAAGACGAGAATTTCATCAGAGGAAGCCCATACCAGAACCTGCAAAATGCTGCAGTCACAGCTATGTCTTCGCAGACAGCAGCATATGATTGCAGAGTGCTCCTAGGCTTTCCTAGACAAGTCCAAAGGCTTTGCTGCTGCACTTTCCCATCTAGACATCCCTCAGCAATTCAGCTCAGCCCCAGCTCATGCATACCCACAAGCTACTGTGGTCAATATGGACGTAACCTATCTGTAATAGTGCTGCCTAATGAGTTCTGCCACGCTGTGCATACACAAAAGTGTTTCCTGGAGCTGGAGAAGAGCTGCTAAGGGAGCCTGGAAGATGCCTGCAGTTTTGTGTGAGCCCTGAAATGCCATCTGAAAAGCAAATTAAATCAGCTCCTTTTCCGAGGGGAGAGTGCTGACTCACCTGCTGTTCACTCCCCTGCACTCTTCCCCTGCAGACTACCTAACAGCAGTTTCTTTCTTCTCTTTCTAAGTGCTATGGTTCTCCTTCACCTCCCTTGTCCGTGTGTAGCTGCATGGGCACATCCTTCCCCTTTTCACAGTACTCATGCACAAGTCCTGTGTGCTGGTCTGTGATGGTGTAGTCCTGGGGCTGGAACTAGTCCACTTAACTGGTTTCTCTGCACCCTGTTTGATGACACACAGCAGGGCTTCTGATGCCTGCTTCCAGTGACATCATGATGGGGCAGCTAAGGGGGACGAGCACCCTTTATGCTAAGTGTGGACCTTTTGAGTCTCATTGACAGGCAGTCAAAGGTTACTGCCTAGCCACAGGCTGAAAGACCACGTGGCATTCTGAGAGACCCATTTCCAGACAGGGATGTCTCTGAGGAACAAAGTCATCAGTAGACTAGGTAAAAAAAAAAATAAATCACGGTTAAACTTCAAGAGGTGTTTGGGAGCAGGCACTCTTAAATAGCACTGATGGCAGGTGCCTCAGTAAGAATCTCATTATGTCCAATAAGTTATTCCCTGAAAAGCTCCCAGAGCTCTTATTATCTGTGGAGTGAAGTGGTCTGATCTCTTGTAGAGCTTACAGGAGGATTCAGCTCTTTGTTTTGGATTAATTACCTTTGTGAAAAGAAAATTCATCTCAGAAGCCTGGAAAAAAATAGAGGGTAAATACTCACTGAAAGCAGTGTAAAATTAAGGTAAAATCCTGTCACACCACTGTTTGCAGTAGGAGGACTCTAGCCTTGTACTGGCTGAAATCAGAGGAGAATTCTCTATCTCACCTTGCAGGGGAGGACCCCCCTCCAGCAGACACCTTGGCTGGATTAAAATTTTAACTAAGAACATTTTCTGAAGGAGGAGAATAATAGCTTCATAAATGTATGTACCTTACATCTGAAATCTCATTGGCTTTGAATTAGCCATGCATTTGCAGGCCCTTTTCAGTCTGATACTCTTTTGTGTGAGATTATTTATTTTATCTCCATTTCTAAGAAGCTTTGTGTAATAAGGTGTTAAGCTCAAGATAGTTTAAACTAACATTTGATTGTGGGAAAGGGTAGTATCACTGAATAAGGTTAAAAGTGGGTGCTTATAAAATGAAAATTTGTTCCTGCTCTGCTTTAGCAGATTAGACCTGTGAAACTATAATAGGATTTTTTCTCTCTGTGTCTCTCTCTCTTTCTCTCGGGCTTTAGCTTTTCCCTCAGAGGAGCAGAGGCAGATGACAGAGAGTGTACTCAGCCCAGTGTCCAGACACGGGAGAAGTGTACATGAGACTTTGGATCAAAAGTCCCTCACGATGGGTTATCACTTCGGCTGTAAAGACCTAACAAGCAGGAGACCCAGTTAAGCCCACATATAGGCTGGCAAATTAAAGCACTGAGGCTTGAGCATGAAGGTAAAGAGCAGACAGCTGTTTTGAGCATTGCAGCCAGCCCAAATGTGCCTGCTGAAGAGAATAACCATTTCCAGATGCTCTGGTTGAGTGCGAGCTGCAAAGTGAAAGCTTGGACGGGTTATTCAGAGACTGCATTTTTGAGAGCCAAAGTCCTGGCTAGGAACAGAAGAGTGATTTGTTCCCCCCGAGCATGATTACCTGCTCGTCTCTCCTCTCCGCCTCATGAGTAGAAGCTGCCCAGCAAGCCCTGCTGTAGAAGAGAGCTACTCCTCCCAACTTCTCCTGTGACTGCTGTGGCAGGGAAACAGACCGGGTCTCCTTGCCAAGCCCAGGCTGGTCTCCTGTGCCATGCAGAGCTGGCTGCGGACACTCAGTGCCCCATCCCTCGTCATGGCAGGGTGCAGAGAGCAGCGGGGGAGGCCGAGAGCTTGAAGCCCACTTTGCCTGACAAAGCCTACACAGGAGGTTGGAGAAGTGACATGCCTGTTGGCATTGCATTTTAGTCAGTTCTGCCTGTTAAATTTATTTCATAATGAAAAAAGAAACAGTCATTCTAAACAAAAAACAGCCTGGCTTCAGTGCCAAGGTGGGAGTGATTGTGCTGGGTACAAAGAGAGCCAACCTGTTGCCCGCCCTTCCAGCAGCACCAGTCTGCACCCCAGAAGGAAAACTAAAAAGGAAACAAAGAAGAAAAACAGAAGGAAACCACATTTGTCTTTTTGAGAACCTGAATGCTTCAAACCTCTACCTTTTTCAGCCATTCTGTAGAGCCATTTCCTGCACTAAATGTTGAGGCCAAACTTCAGTTTGACCCGATGTAGTGGAAAGTACACCAGCAGCCTGCCTTCACAGCTCACCTTATGTCAGCTGAAGCTCCCCCTGGAAGGTAACTCTTCTCACCATTAGCTACAAATGCTGTGAGGACTGCTTTCAACATGCAGATGTGTGTGTGAGGAGCAGTTGAATGGCACTAATCTTTTCTTTAACAGAAGATGGGTTGACCTCATCACTCTGAGGCACGATGGCAGAAGAAAGGGGACATCTTCTGGCTTGCCACAAAAAGGTAGAAAGGAGACCCCTTCCCTTCACAGCAGGGCATGAGGCAGCTCAGGGGGTCTGAGCTCTGCCCTTGTTGGCCAGAGCAGAGGAGCAAGAAGCAGCAGTGCCTTCACCCATGGTCTGGGCTGATGATGAAGTTGCTGCTATTGGGCAGCAAGTAGGATAGCTTCAGCCTGAGTAGATCATCATCATCCCTGAGGTTGTTAGCGGCAGGGTGCATTTGACACTCCAAGTTAGAATAAATTAAGCCATTCATGAGAGGCAGAGAATGATTATTTCTGTTTTGCACAGAGTGAAGGAAGGGAAGAACAAAGTGGCTTGCTGACAGCCATGCAACTAGCCTGTGCCAGAGTTGGGCCAGCGTTTGGGTCCCCATTGGTGTGCCCAGCCCTAAGCACGTACCTCCTGGCCTTGTGGACTGGCATGGTGAGGAGGAGAGTGGCAGGGAAAGCTGTGATGAAACTCAGTCCTGCAACCTCAGCCCTCAAGTACTGGAAAAAAGGCACAGACTGGTGAGATGCTTGTTGCTCTGCCAGGCCATCTGTACTCCACTATCACCAGAACAGCCCAACTGTGATGCACTCAGCTTGCCTTCACCCCAAAAAACAGCCTCTCCATGTCTTTGGTGACCCTCTCTGTAAGAGGAGAGGAACAGGATAACAGAAACAGGGGAAGTGACAAGATAATATTATTCCTTCTTCAGCACTGTAACGAAGTGAAGCAAGTCCTTTTCAGACTTGAGCTCAGGTAGCTATTTTGTAGGACAACAGCATTTAGAGTTCAAAGCGAATGGTGTAGTCTTGTTAGTGTTATTCTGCAGTGTTATTTGCCTGCTCAGTACTAGTCAGTGGAAATAATCTAAGATTTTTAGGACTACCCTTACCATGTGTTTTCCAAAGAGAACTGGTACAGAAAACATGACTCTGGGCACCACCAGGCCTTGTCTCAGCTCAGCTTTTGGTACATGCCACCCATGATAATCAACATCTCCTGAAGCCTGGGAGGGTTAAAAGAACATCTGACCCCAAAGCCCTTGCTTTGGAAAGGGGTGACCTACAGTGAATAAAGCCAATGGAAAGACATCAAGTGAAAAGTGATATAAAAACTGTCAGCTGAGAAGGATCCAGAGCCAGCAAGTGCTGAAGATATTAAAGCAAACAAGAACATTTCAGGCATACAGGAAACATGAAGCTTTCCAGAGAGTTGCTGAACTGCACGTCTGTAAATGAGCTGACAGGGCAATTTAAAAGGCTAAGAACAAAGGTATTTGCATGCCAGATACATGATTTTCAGGATAAAGCTCATGCTTTATCAGGAATTGAGGTGCCAAAAGGTACATCGGGAATTGATGTACCCAAACCAATATATTGGACAACAAGTTGCAAGGACCTAAACTTTTCAAAGAGCCCCCCAGGAACTTGATACCATGTTACATGTTACAAAATGGACCTGTGAAAACAATGATGCAAGGTTAAGTTTTTTGGCAAAGGGATAAAGAAACATAACATCTAAACTGATAATAAAATATGCACTCTCTTTAAAGCATGTTATAGGAGAACAAAAAGGAAAAAAAGCCTTGCACTCCTCTTTAGAAAGGATGCTAGTGTGACTGTACAGCCTAGTGAATCTTACTGCAGGCTCAAGAAAACTAGATGGAAGGATCATTAAAATACAGTTATTATCAGCATATACTAGTTTAACATAAATGAACAGGCAGAGCTTCAGTATGTCTGAATTCTTCCACCAGATGAACCACAAGTAGCTAAAGAAAAGTATGTGACAATGCCAAGCTGAATTTTAGAAGGCCTCTAACGGAGATCTCAAGGAGGATATTGGTGAGATGAAAGGTGTGGCAACAGCATGGACCAGAATGAGGGTGATATTTATGAACAATGTGACAAAAGAACAATGTCTAATGGGATTGTCAGTATCTGAGGAGGAGGTGGAGGAAATCCATGAATTCAACTGGCCAGTAAACTCCACCCCAAGCTATTAGGAAAGCAGGCACTTGATGTTATGAGCCTGACAGCCGGGCTTTCAGATGAGTTTGTGCAAGCAAGCAGGGTCCCCAAGGCTGGAGAACAGCTGAGGCTGCACATTTCAAAGATGGTATAGGGGGGAGGGAAATTAATCCAGGCAATAATTGATCTGTTAGCTTAACCTTTGGAGTATGACAGGCATTTGACTAATTTTGAAGGGAGAGATAATGAAAGATGTAGAGTTTAATAGAAAATGGTATATATAAAATGCAAAAAGTTTCCAAAAATAGATTTGACCTGACTAACTTGATGTATTTTTTGATAAAAACAGCTGAGGTTCCAGACAAGAAAATGTCATGGATCTCATCTTTCTGGCCCCCTCTCAGGTAATGAGTGGAGGAGTGGGTTAGTAAGAATTGAGAGGGTAAGGAGTAGGCCAAGGATGAGATGCCTACAGATTGCTCTGAAAGCCCTCTCTGTTAGCAGCTGTAGCTTTTACACTCTAAATGAAGGCCCAGACACCTCCGTGTGGATGCTCATCTTGGGGGGAATCAGATGTGCTGATTTGCTGTGTGACTGCCTGTCTCTTGTGGACTAGTAGCCTCTCATGTCCCCACTTACAGCATCAAGGACCTCTGCAGCCACCCAGTCCAACCTCCTGCAGCCTTCAGCCCGTGGGAGGTACCAATTCACAGACAGCATGTTATCACTGAGACAGAAAATATCCAATGGCTAATTAAAACTTCCTGGCGATGACTAAACCCACAACAACCCCTTTTAAGTTGTTTCAGTGGTTATTAATCAATCTCTCCATTACCATGGCAGGGCTTCAGTTGCCAGATGATGGCTTCATTTTTGCCAGGTGCCCACAAAATGCAGCCTTTACTCCACCATCGAGGGGAAGGGTGAGCTTTTACCTACCTGGAAAGCCTGCACTGAGCCACTGGTGTTGGGGCTTTAGCCCACTGCTGTGGGGAGAAGAGCTTGTTGGGGACGGGCAGCTGGCTGGGCTTGGCAGGAGGACACCAGGCTGAAGTGAGCACTGCCAGCACTGGGGCTGAGAAATTGGGTTGGCACCAAATGGGTCAGCATGTCTCCATGCCTGGTGCTTCCTCTGACGTCCTCTCCTCTCCCATTCCCCTCGGGCAGGCTTCCCTGCACACACGAGCAGCAGTCCCCGCTCTGCTCTGCCTTGGGATTGATTGTCTCTCGCTGTCATCCATTAATGACGCATGTCGGTTCAGATACTGTTGCTTTTTACTTCTCTCCCTCTCTCTCTTTCTTTTTTTTTTTTTTTCCTATTCCCCCTATTTTTATGACGCATGAAGTCAAGGTTGTCATTATTCTAAATTTGCATGGATTAAGCTGCCTTCATCCTCTATTAGCTTCCAAGTGATAAGAGCCCACATGCAGGCTCCCTCATTATGTATGCTGCCTCTGCCCGCCGCTCCTGATTACTTCTGGCCCATATTCTACCTCTAGGAGCCAAATGGCTGTCTCATTCAGAAATGCCTCAAAACCAATTTTTTTAAAGATGGTCTTTTCAGAAACGAGATGTGTTTTCTTCCACGTTTGTCTATCTTGCCTGCCTCTTTCTGTGTAACCAGACTATTCAGGCTTTTTCTCAATTTTTCATTTTCCTTTTTGGCCCAGTAAAATAGTCATATATGAGGTGAAACAGCCTGAGCTATCTGTTACGTCCACCTTTTATCTACATACCTAGCATCACAGGTACCCTTGGAGGTGGTAGTTCTCAAGTCTTTTACAGTAATTAATGTTCTGTCTTCCCACTTAAAAATAATTCCTGTTATTTATTCTACTTGATGGTATAAATTAAGATTTAAAAAGAGACTAAAAATAGGTCATAATGAAAACAGACTTATAGAGATGGAGAAACCCAGGAAAACAGACAGAGATGATTTACAGAAGAGGTCTTTCCCCCCTTCCCATAGCTCCTGGGATACTAAGGAGCATTGTCTGCATTAGAGAAGCTGCTGTATATGAATGCAGATGTATGCCTGGTAACCAGCAAACCTGGCAAGATCCTGGAACTCTGTAACAGCTGCAGTCTGACTGACCAGATAAAAAGCTATCTGATAACTGAGGTGAGATGATGACCTACCAGAAATACTCTCTCAGCTGTGCTGTGAGGGATACAGCCCGTTAGGGTGCTGGTGCCTGTGTGTTCACTGGGAAAGCAGGAAAGGCTGGAGCCCACCAGGGATGCCCAAAGGGTACAAATTTTATGACTCTTCATCAGTCTTGAGGTGGGGCTGCCTAACTGGTGTGCTGTTGCCTGGAGGGCTGGAACTCCAGCAGGGACTTTGCAAGAGCTGAGTATCGAACAGGGCTCACTAGTGGTTTTCTCATCCTGAGAAAATCCTGATCTGTTATTGCTTCCATGTATGTGCATTTTATGCATGCAGATAATGATGGCATTGAAGGTGGTAATAAAATAGTTTCCTTTTTCCTTTGGTGCTTGTACAAATCAGTAAACAGAACTCCACCACATTTCATCATGGAAGTTGCCATGTATGTTCTTTTCAGAATGAATGGATTACTCCCTGAAAAAGGGGCGTTTTAGGTCAAATTAAATTCTTTTCAAATTTAAACCAAAGACGTGCAGATTTTCTCTGATAAAACAATCCAGAGGAGAAAAAGAAAAAAAAAGTCAGAGCTAAAAAACCCCAAAGCATTGTTGGTTACTTTCAAAATTAAACATCTGACGACTTGTTTTCCAGTCACGTTCTGTTGATCAAATGTGATTAAACCACGACTTAAATGTTACTGAGATATAAATAAAAACCATAAAACAGCTTCTCCAGCTGAAGTCTCTTTCTCTGCCCAAGAAAGCAGGAGAAGGTAGCTCAGTCCCTGCCACAGCTGTACATACATTCAGGTGAGAGCCAAAGAGGTTATCTCTGCCTTTTAGGGTGACAGGCAAGCACAGATAGGCTCATTCTGCTGACGTCTTGAGCTTTCTCTGTTTGGAGTTTAGGCCCTGTACTATAGTTACTGCAGCTTTCTGACTGGGGCCAGCTCATGTGTGTACTATCCATCCAGACATTCCCACTGAGGCAGGAAGGACGTGCATCTTCCCTCAGTTCCCACAGCACTGCCTCCGTCATTCATAAAAATATCTGTACCCCGCAGGAATAAAATCCCCTAGGAAAGGGCAGATGGAACCAGGCACTCTGGGATAACTAGGTCTCTGTGGCAGGGACAGCAAACTGGAAGTGACTTTGGAGCATTTCAGGATCCCTATGCTGCTAATGTTGCGATACTGAGGGACCAGAAGGGCACCAGGATTGATGGACGGTGAAGGAATAAGGAAGGAGGGGAAGTATCCAAGATTTCAGCTCCAAAAAGCACCAGGATGTGCAGGATATTTTTAACTGTGTTCACTAAAAAACCAACTTATCCTTCGAAGAAGCTCATTGTGTGAAGAGCCCCTCACAACCCCTCTCCACCCTGTCCCAGGGACAACTCTGTTCTGCCCTACAGGCCACCAGGGGAAAATCGGTGGCCATCACTTCTGATACCACCCAAGGAGTGGCTAACAGAAACCTGTTTTGCATGGCGTGAGTGCTATAGGACCCAATCTCCGTGTCTGGCATGCTGCAGCAATTGCATATATTGCCATCTTTAAGCGTTACGAATGGCTCAGAGCATTGCTGAGAATTTTGCCTGCCTGTGCAATTCACATCATGAAGTAGCCAGGTCCCTACATTTTTGGAGGAAGGCAGCCATGCAGGATGGATAGAACTGCTCAGGCACCAGAGAAGCTCTCCCTGATCCTTCTGAGGGCTGAACTCACAACATGTAGAACGACTGGAAGCCTAGCCTCCAAAATACCATTGGGTAACACCAAGCATCCTCCAAGCTTCCATGCATTCCTTGTGAGCTCGTACAGTTCAAGCCAATGCAGGGCTGCAGCAGTTGAGCCCCTGCCTGAAAATGGAAAGGGGCCAGGAACCAGCGAGCTCCACGGTTTGTGGCTCTGCTGCCTGTTCTGGACAAAGGATTTGGAAATAGCTTACAGGCATGTTGCAAAGATGCTGAAGCCTGGACTACTAAGGAAGCAGCAAAGCAACAGGGGAAAAAGAAAGATGATACAAGTATGGGAAGCAGGCTGTGAAGGTGTTGCTTTACCAGAAGGGCAAAACAGTGATCCACTTCCATGTCTGAGCTGCCATAACATGGCAACCACCAGTCCTTTCTGCAAGTGATCATGCAAGAACAAAAGGCAGGCAGGTAGGCTCTTCTCCTGGGATGGTGTGGTTTTGGAGCACACAGCAAGTAGGGGACAGGAGGGGCCCGGGGCTGGGACCTACCCCAGCTGGAACCAGTACGAAGGCCAGTGTAAGACCTTGCTCAGCCTGTGGGTCTCACCCAGGGAACCCATCCCCATCTCTCTCCTCCTTGCAGCAGTCAGCAGGTTGTGGCTAAGCTGTGCCTGGTAACCCCTCACCACCTGAGGGCCAGTGGTGCTGGCTCTTGCTTTGTGTTGCTCGCCTGCCATCAAAGAGCCTTTGAGCCGGGTCTCACAGGCACCCCTTCGCGTCCATGCCACAGTGCTTCCTGCACAGAGAAGCTGTTTCTGTGTCCTCTCCTTGCTGCTGGCTGTGGAGACCTCCTTGACAAGGTCTCTTCCCACCTCTCCTTCCTAACATGCAGTGACAAAATGTTTCTGTATTTCTCCCACTCCCCATCCTTCCACTTCCCTGTCCACACCAGTGCTAGAGAAGAACACAAACATGTCTCATTTTGAGATGGCATTTTTTCCACATCTCCCTGCAAAGCCTCCCTCTCATCTGTCTCTCCACAAGAGGGAGGTGAATGGGAGGATATCTGACTGCAAATATGACTTCAAATCAAAATGGTTTGCCAGATCTCCATAATAGTACAACAGCAGAGAACTGACTGGACAGGATAAAACTTGCAGGACCAAAAGACAGATAAAACACTAGAAAAATAGCAGAAATGCATTTGGTATTTTTTTTTAAACTCTCATTTCTGGAGAGAAGCAAATGCTTAAAAGGCATTTGCTGAACGTAAATGCTGATTTGCATTCTGGGGCCTGGAGGTTTCCTAAAAGTCATAAAAACAAGCAGCAAATACATCCAGAATATACTAATCAAACTTACATCAGTTTCCTGTATATTCAGTTCAGTGGGACCAAGACTTCTACCTCTTCCTGTAAAACTGTCTTCTGCTTTTAGGCCTAGAAATGGGTGCCCTGTGCGGGCAGCGTGGTGAAATGCTGGCAGCCTGTGATGCTGACTCTGCTGCTGCCAGCTGAGCGCAGTCCAGGTCCTGATGCCTGGTAGAAAGGAGGGAGAGAGGGAGGGAGAAGAGCAGCTGCAAGGATGTCCTCCCTGTCTCCACTGCATCAAACACGTTTTAATACTGGGGATTAGTGCGGGGCTGCGAGGAGCGAGAATGCTTTTTCATATTGGGTAACTGCATGGGCAAAGTGGGCAATTAGATCATGGCTTATCAACAGTAAAATTCAGTTTCCAGATAAGTGGAGTGTAACATGTGGATTAAAGCTGTCAGTTAATTAGAGAGGCTAGGGTCTAAGCTGTGGGTAGGGTGGTGTTTAATGAAGTCCTGCTAAAGAGATAGCACCCTTCTGATGAGCCGGGAGGAGGGTAGGGTAGTGCAGGCTGTAGAGATGCTGGGTTAATTACCAAAGCTAATCACAAACGCAATGTCTGAAGGCTCTAGGCCAGGCTCCAAGCCTGTGCACTGAGGGACAGACCTCAGATTTGTGGGTAGATCTTCCTCCTGTTCAGGTGCTGATCAAGCTTGCTGCAGGCAGTGGTGGGGCAACTAACATGAGTCAGAGAGCTTGGCATGGCACCTTCTCTAACCCTAGAAAAAGTGATGGCTTGCTGCATTGACAGGCCTTCCGAGCGGAGATAACACATTTTATTTGCAACCTAATTGTCCTTTGTCTCTTTTTAATGAGCAGGAAATTTCTGCCCCAACAGGCAGCTCTGGGGCAGAGCTGGCAGCATGCCTGGCTGGCAGGAGCAGTAGACTTCTGGGGTAGGTAGCCACGTGCACCATGTCCATAGAGAACAAGAAAGACAGGCAGCAATATTTTATCAGCATGGGGCAGAAATAAACCCTTGGGAAAGCCCTGCTTTGCATTGAATAGCAGCCTCAGTTCACACATCTGAGACACTCAGCATTTCATTATTGTTTTACATCCTTTAAGTGAGAGGTCGTGCGAGTTGCACCAAAAATGGCAGACACCACTTTGAAGAGCTCACGTTTGAAGCCAGGATCTCCTGATGCATTGAAACCTAGATGGACTTTAAGTCTCATGGCATTTCTTGCACAAAAGCAGCATCTTCCTCACCTGTACCCTATGCTTCCGTGGATGGGCAGTACAATTCGCTTTAAAGTGACAAAACATAAAAAGGATTCCTACTTCTCACTGCTCCTGGATGGCAGCGGATGATCCAAAATGAGGTTAAGTTTGTTTCCAGTTTTCTCTTACGGCAGATTTCTCTCAGCAGGGCAACAGCTCAGGCAAACAACCATGCACAGCAGGGCCCTCCAGGATGAGTCACGCCAGCGCTGGCTCTGGAGGAGGTGTAACTCTGCACTGGGAGCAGAAGAAGAGGTTGTAAACTTCAGGGTGTGAGAGTGGAGGATTTAAAGAATCAAATCAGATAAAACTCACCTTCCTTTCAGTTAGATCATGAAAGCCTCAAGCACCCTGTCAAGTCTCCCTCTGCTTGGTGTCCCTATTTCTTCTCCAGAAGTGAGAACTCTTCCAAGCGTCCCTACAGCCCATTGAGCAATACATTACTTCTGAGACTGTCTGATAGGGAAAAGCCAAGGTGTCAAAAGTAGTTTATTTGAGCTAAGTAACATGGAATAATTTAAGCTGGAAGGGATGGAAGAGACCTCTGCAAGTCATCTGGTCCCATCCCCAGCTCAGAGCAGGGCCAGCTTCTTGGTTAGATTGGGTTGCTCAAGGCCTTTCTCTTCATTTGTGACTGTCTCCAAGGATGGAGATCTCAGCTCTTTTGGACAGCCTCTTACTGTGCTGAAGTGCTCTCATGTGAAGCTAACTGGATTTTTCACTCATGCATTTTGTGCCTGTTGTTTCCCACTGCTATAGGCATTCAGAAAGGCCAGGCTCCATCTTCTGCATGAGCCTGCACCAGGGAGGTTTTTTGCCACCAGGCCCCAAAAATCCTCTCCTGCAGAGCTGTTTTCCTCCCCATCATCCCCAGCCCACCCTACTGCATAGGACTCACCCACCCTGCCTGCAGGATTTTGTACTTGCTTCCAGGGAGCCCCACAATGGTCCTGGCAGCCCCTGTCTGCAGCTTGCCCAGGTGGCTCTGAGGAGCAGCCCTGCCTTCCACTGTCCCACTGCTTCCCAGATGTATATTGGCCTCATACCTGCTGAGGTGTCTCCTGCCCCACTAGCCAGTTGGATGATGAGGACAAGGACCAATAGCAGCTCCATATTAACTCCAGCCTCTAGCTTATTCCCAGGAAGACGTGACACCTGGAGAACATCAAGGCCCTCCTGGTGCTGGCTGTGCTGAAACAGCCCTTCCTAAGCTGACAGCAGGGTCTGCAGCGCATCTTTCCTGCTCGGCAGCCTTCCAGCCAGGGCTGCGCAGCACACACCAAACCAAGCCGTGAGCAGGATCCAGCTCACATTTCTCATCCACTTGCACTGCAAAGGTATCAGTGCCCATTGTGAGAGTTACAGCAAAACTGACCTGAGAGTGAAAGCTGCAAGAGGTGTCCCACCTAGTCCTCCAGGCTGAAACACTCCCAAAGACAGAAAATTAATTCTGTGCCTCCAGAGAGGTTTTGAAGGTATCTGGAAGGCTGAAGACTAAACCCAGAAACTCCAGTCTCATAGCAAATGTATGACAGATATGTGCTACTTAGCTTAATCTATATGGAAAAGAAAACAAACCAAAACCAACAAATGCAACAAACCTTATTGATGGAATAGGAATAGATACTAAACTTTTCCAGCTCCACATCTCTGTCATTTAATGTTCTTTTTCTGTTTCCTTTACCGTATGTTTCAATATATCTGTAGTGCAAACTGAGACCAGTAATTGCCTGTGAGTGGATTCAAAGGCTAACCAGGGGAACAGAGCAGTAACAGTGAATTGTACTACTGTGGAGAGATTATAGATTTATGAAGCCCTTTTGAAATATTAATCAATCAGGACAATGTCTGTTCACCACTCATGTAGACATAATTTTAATTTTTGAAAAAGAGGAAGGTAGGTAATATAGATCTTATAGAAATTATTCACTAAGACAAGAGAAGACCTAGCAAAGCTGAAAAGGGAGTTTGGCCCTCAGCTCCCAGGCATTGCCTGGACAGATTGGGGTTGCTCTCCTCCTCACAGAGCAGAAAGACCAGCATAAGTGGCTGTTAACACAGAGGCAAGGGTTAAGAAAATTCTCCCGTAGTGATTAGCAGACTTTTTTTCTCCTTTACTATTTGCTGCATAAGCTCATTCTTTAAATGGGCTGTGTTCATTAATATTGTGCAATGGCAGATTTAGAAAAACTGTAAGATGAAACAGGAGAAAGAAGAGCTGCATTTACAGAGATTTCAACCTTTCAATCTCTTACAGAGATTTTCAACCAGAGAGACCATTCAACAACCTAAAGAAGAAACAGTCTATGTAAAGAAAGGTAAAAGATTACCATTAATGGCTGTGAGAGGAGTAGGAAGCAAATAATTATTTTTTAAATCTGGTTACTACAGTGAAGAAGAGGTGAAGGGGAAAAATTGAGGTCAAACTGGGTTTGCTTTTCCAGTCACATATGAAAAATGAAAAATTTCATTTGGAGTTGTTGCAAAACGCTTCACTGCATCCAAAATAGGGCATTTCATTTGTTGAATGATGTCATTCTTTTTAACCCTTTAAAAGGTGGCCTATTTTTGAGCAAAAATAAATGCACAGAGAATTCTTCAAACCTGATTTTCCAGGACGTTTATTATATTGTCCCCAAAAATCAATTCTCAGCTCTACTCAACAAAGGCCTGGGGAGCAGAGTGAAGGCATAATTTTGTGGATATTTAAAACAACCATTTTTTAACACCCTCTGTGAAGTGGCCAAAACTCAAGCTGCTGAAGGAAGAGAGAATGTAGTAGGTCATGCTTCAGAGCCATGAAGTCATGGGGCTGGTTTCCAAACATGCACTGTGCTCTGACAGGTCCCTGGAGCATCCACCGAGAAACTTGATGTGAACTTAATAATATTGAAGTGATTTAGTCAGAGTCAGAGTAAGGAGAGGAAATGCCTGTGTCACTGTTCACATTTAGTACGGATGAGCATGCCAAAGACTCCTTCCAGTCCAAGTTTTATCTTGACAGATGTCTAAATGTGCAAGAGCTAAACTTAGCCTCCCCCATGCGGTACGGTAATTTATGGGAGTTCAGGTTTATTGGATTAGTATACAGCAACAAATAATGCAGTGAAACAGCAAGTACCTTGGGACCGAGGGCCTCAGGGACACAGGCAGTTAAAATATGTAAGGCATGAGAAAATAAACTAGTTTTATTCTTGTTTTCTGTTGCAAAGGGGGAAAAATGGCAGGTGGAAACTGTGGATATTGTTGATACATCAATGAGATTAACGAAGGGGAACCAGCCATGTCACTGGCACTTGGTCAGTTAAGCTGCCCCTGGGGAAAGGTAGGTGGAAGGATAGGAAAAGAGGAGGAGTGGGATTTGTGGGTGCTCATCTTCAGGCCCATCAGTGGCTCTGGAGATGCTGGTACAGAAGAGTTCCCTGTCTGTGACTTGGTATGGAGTCTGGAAGGGATGTGTTTTACAACCCTTCCCCTCCTCCCCCAGATGCTACAGGCTCTGAGTACTACTCTGTGTACTGCTTTCTCAGAGGCACATCTTTTGTTATCATAGTTGGATAAACCGTTGCAGTTGCTAAAAACCTGTCAATAACAGATGGGGGGAAAACAAACAAACAAACAAACAAACAACAAACAAACCCAAGGAGAGAAACTTTATTGGAATGTTGTCAAAAAACAACAGACAGAAAGTGGAAATGTGTCCCCAGCCTGCCACAGCGCAGCAGAAACCTGGTGGCACCACATCCACCTCCAGCATCCTCACCACCCCTGTGCACCTCACTCTGCTTGATGGGCAACTGTGGCTCCCGTGAGCTTCCTTTAGTGACAGGCTGGGCTTAAAGCCCAGGGTGATGTGATTACTCGCAAGGGGTCAAGGAGGAGCATGCCAGGCATGTGAGAGGATTATGCCACCAGCCTCTGAAGAGCAAAGGCACTAGCAATCATGTTACTTCTGTTCTTGGGTAGGAGGTATCCGTTTCCACCTCAGCTGTGGCTACTGTCCAAAATAAAGTAATGGTCTCCTTTGTTTTAGTTTCCAGATAATAATGGACCTTAGACTAGTAAATGAAAAAAAAAATGAAAACACATTAGCAAAAATGCTAGTGGAATGAAAATCCTGAAAAATAGTTTTATAGGGACAAATCAAATCCAGGAGTCCCTTTGTGTCTTTGATGCCACCCTGCAGCATGATGTGGAAGAAATTATTTGGTAGTACCTGCAGGCATGTTTGTTTCAGGTTTGTTTCAAACACTTCTATGTATTTGTGGTTGCTCCTTCATGAGATGGACATGTTAACTGAAACACAACTAAAATATCAGGACCTGATGCTCGTTTCCTCTAAGGAGTGGAAGAATGACTGGATGCCTGGAAACAGACACAACTAGTATCTATTTTCACAAGGACTCCCTCTTTTTTTCCCAGCTCTTTTGCCTGATGCACTTGGATTAGGTCACTTAATATCTTTCATGTTTTCCTGGTGTGCTTTGATGTGACCATCAGACTCAGATGGCACCAGGCATGGAATGGAAACCAAGAGGACCCAGGGAACCTGCCCCAAGAAATCAGGCTCTCTAGACATATTGGCAAGAGAAGGACCAGTGAAGGAAAATGAATGTCTAGGTCAGAAACTGCAGTTTTACCCCAAATCCTTCTCCAGCAGGATGAGGGCTGACAGGTGGCACACACAGCCAGTTCCATGAGCTTTCAACCTGTCCATTTGGAGAGGGACTGTCTCCCACTTCAGGGACTTGGTTCCCTTTGTGCATGCCCCTCTTTGCAGCCCCATCCCCATCCCCAGCCACACAAGGGTTGAAGTTCATGTGGGCCTTTCTTCTCCTGGCCTTAGGAGAGAGCACTTAGGGAGATCCTGGATCAGCCCATACCCATTCCAGCATCCTTGCCTGTTTCTGGCCACACTGTTTTGTAAACACTAACTTCAGCAGGTGCTTTTTCACTGCTATTCAAACCAGTGTCACCTTGGCAGGAAAGATGACACTGGTGGTTAATCTATCTAGAAATATTCTTGCACTCCACACTTGCTGGTGTGGTTAAAACAGCAGCTGTCTCTCCTTCACAGTTACATCAGTGTAAAAGTGCTTCCAGAAAACACTGCTCCTTTCTGCTTGAGAAAGAATAACATATAGGCAGGTAGCAACTTACTTTATGCCTGTGGTATTTGGTTTTTCACTGAGATGGTGACCCCTGCAGGAAACCCATGTGAACCTGAGGTTAGTACAGGGCAGCTCCTAACATCAGCAGGAGATAAAAGCAGAGGCTCCATTGACCATTCCCTCTGAAACCGTTTCTGCTCACAGGCTTCAAAGGCTAATGATAACTCTGGCAAGCTGCACAGTGAGCTTGTTAAGGAAAATCTGCTGGTGATTCACAGACCTTTGCTCACCCCTCGCACCCTCTGAAGTCACTTGTCCTTCTGTGGTGACAGTGGAACCATACACTCCCTCTCACAGAGCTGGAGGTGAGAGGACTGTGGGCAGCCCCTGAGTGATTGAGCAAAGTGATGAAGCTTTTGATAAAACTTCGGTTGTGGCTAGGTGCAGGCAAGCCGTGGGTTTGAGAAAGGTGGGGAGCAGCTCCAAGGGGAAAGGGAGAGTGATCCTGCTGCAGAGGACAGGTAGTTGTCAAAGCAGTAAGATATCATCACGTGCAAACCCTTGGCACCATTTCCCCTAACACGGGCATGCAAACCCTCTAGGGGAAGATCCCACCATGCAGGGAGGGCTCACCCCTGCTGTTTGTCACCATGAACTGAGCAAGCATGCTTGTCCCGTATGGCATGGTGCGTAGAAGAGATGGTGGCTGCAGAACTGACACCTCTCTGTCGAGGGAGGCTGCTCTCTCGCCCGCCTGGCTTGGTCAGACATGATACCCGCCCCAGGGTGGCACGCAGGAGGATGCACTTGCCCTCTGCCCCACTCCCAGACTGGAGGACCTTTCCCCAGAGAGTTAACCAGGATTTGTAAAGTTCCTGATAGACAAACTGCTTTAGGAAGCTGGGCTCAGTAATTGGCTGTCAGTGACTAATCACTGCCTGATTACAGAGTAGCAGTTGCACAGGTATGAATCAGAACCAGCAATCGTCAGCCCGCCACCTGAAACCTCCCCCAAAACAGGGGCTTTTTCTTTCCCGGCTTGATAAAGTCGAGCCATTGTGTACTAGAGCCAGTTAACTCCTTACACTCGTTGAAAGAAAATATAATTACAATGCAATCAGGGGAAGGAGAAAAGGATCAATATACATGAAAAGAAATAATTATATATAAATGCTCAAGCCCTGTGAAGAGAAATATTTAGGAAATTTCAGGGAGGAGGGGAAGAACAAGCCATTTCAGTTTTATAAATCTGACTGATTTTGGCATTTAGAAATGCATTTCTATCACGGAGCAAAACTGTCACCAGGGAAAGCCCCTTAAAAGAGGATGCTTCTCCCCCTGAGTCAAGGACCCACAAAGGAGCATGAAGCATCCATGGGCTTCAGAGCACCTTCCTCTCCTCCTCAGAAGGGCAGTTTCAGTGACCCTTCCTTATTCTTGGCACTGTGCTGGAAGGGCTGAGGGAGCTGATCCAACATTTCCTCAAAAGCATTTATCCAGTCTCTGAAGCTGAGCTTACAAACCATGGGCTCTTGCTTCCTGCTGGAGCTCTTGGGCAAGGGAAGAACAACCCCTAGAAGCGATCCTGCAGAGCTGCTCTGCAACTACCTGGTAGCCATCCAGTAAAACCAATCCCACCCCCAGCCACGGCAAGTGCTGGGGGCAAAGTTTCCCCAGGAAGGGGGGCCCAGAGGGAGCAGCCCCCGCAGTGAGCAAGAGACACCCTCCCATACAGCCAGCCCCTGCCTCTGCTCTGGGAGTTGGGGAAGGTGGCACAGGAGGCAAACAGGACAGGTCATGGCTTGGCCTTTTGGGAGACATCTCCCCCCAGGAAGGTGGGGAGGAGTAGCCAC
>NW_008593083.1:0-21276 GCF_000691845.1 Merops nubicus | reverse complement strand
GAAAGAGATGTTTCAAAGAGATCTAAAACACACCCCATGAGTAGGTAGAGCTGGGTATTTGAGCGCTAAAGTGGACTTCTTTGAGGACTTCTGAAAATGCGTGGAGAAGAGATAGCCAGTGGAGACATTACTGTAGAATGCATTTTAGGAACACTTCCCTATTCAGACATTAGCTACTAATGCTAAAATAAACATGTTAGTTCCCTGCTTTATTTTTTTATGTCCCACAAACTGTTCTCCACTTGGAAGGAATACAGATCTATGCGTATCCTCATTTGCAGGTCTTTGTGCTTGCCATCCTGGAGTTACCATCCAGGGGCTCCGCAATACCTCATAAAATTTTAATCCCCCAGTACTCAGCAAATATGTATATATTGAATGTCTGCACATACACGTGATTCCTCTGTCACATGAAAGAAGCAATACTCATCCTCTATACGCACTCGTATGTGTTAGTCAGTGGTATGACGTATTGCTTTGGGACATTTATAGAGTGTCATTACTCTAGATCTGAGTCATGTGACTTGTTAATTGACAGACATGGGGACCAGGTAAAGTGGTGCTTCATCACGTAACCTCACGGGCTGTCTGTAACTGGTGCTTTGTCATGCAGTGTTAATATTCCCACCCAAATTCATATTCAGTTCAACTCTCCCCCTCTTGCAGGGACTAGCCCTGTAACTGGCATTTCAATGCTTTCCCCAAAGATAAGCAAGAAGAAAATTTTATAGCTGAGTTTACACCAGTATTTTTCTTCATGAAAGTTCTTGCATTGTACAAGTTGGTTTCTTCTTCCTGTGCCTTTGACCTTGGTAACATTTTTTTTTCATGTGTGGGTACCTAAAACCTGGGCTTTAAATATACATTTTTTTGTATAATTAATATAAGTATATAATATAAGTAGACTGTTCTTCATAATACCTCAGTGCTGGGAAACTTTTATTGAAGCTGTGGGATATAGCTCTAAAATTCAGGTTACATATTAGACAATGGGGTTAAGGAAAGCTGGCTCCTATGATTTTTGTTATACAGTCTCACATGTCCTGCCAAAATAATAACAATACAACCTACCTCCCCATTTAAATCTCCATCTTTACCGCAGTGTACCTAGTGAAAGGCAGGTGTGTTTTTCCTGAACAATGTATGTATGAACTGATCAGTGAGATTTGGGTGCCAAATGGCACATACACCAGCATTGCCACCTTTGCTTCACATTGCCAGTGGCCCCACTTTGAGGACCTCTCTCATACACACAGCTACAGACCTTCTTAAAACATGAAAGAGCTTCATTCCTTTGAGAGATACCCTTCACTTTTGCTAGGCTTGATTGACCTTGGTCAATGAGTTAAAGGTGGGATGGGGACAGCCTGGTCAGCATAAGCTTTTTTTTTAATTTGGAAATGAGTAAAAACAAAATGGCACTTGTTGATGTAAACTGGGCTCAGCTTCTGATCTGAAAGAGTACAAAGAAACACCAGAGCTAGCTGTCACTCATCAACTGGAGTGTGACAGGAGATGTCATCTAGTCCCCATGGTAATCCAAGAAGGTTACAGACTGGTTTTTAAAAACTAACGTCCAAGCAGGCACATGTGAACACACTGCTAATGATGGCAGAAGCTCTTCTAGCAAACTCCCTGCTGGAACAAGGTGAGCAGTAAGCCCAAGCAAAATGGAGAAACCTCTGCCTCTTCACCCATGCAGAACTTATTCTCTCCTGAAAGTCTCATGCCATTTAGTCAAGTGTGTGTCCCTCCTGATTCATCCCCTTTCCCTTATAGGACAGCTCACTAGCAGAAGTCAGAGATCAATGTATTTCACCTCATTTTTTTTTTTTTTTGTCTCTGAAAACAAATCTGAATCAAAGCTTCATGAAGCAGTTCCTCATCCTTATTAGTTTACAAGAGCTTCAAAATATGGGACAGTGCATGCAGTCACACAGTCATGAGTGGGGAAATTAAGCCTCACTTGTTCAGAAGATGCAGAATTGGAGCCCAAAAGAGGTGTGAAACTCTGAAAATGTCCTTGAAACAATAACTTCCAACTCAGGCAGCAATAATATGTTTTCCCACTCTGGGGTCTCTGAGGGGTTATTAAATACAATTTTCCAGACTCTTTCAAATGTCAACTCATTACAGCCTGTGCAAATAGGAAGGCAGACCATGGGATTTGTGTTTTTGTTATAACTATTTTTATATTAAATCTATAAAATGTATAAAGGAGCATTAAGCCCTGTTATTCTCTCCCTCTTTTTTTTTTTTTTTTGCTTTCCCCATAGCTGCCCAACCTCTTTTTGAAAAGGATCATTCAAAAGCAGCCAAATAATAAAGGCTAGATGAAGACATTCCAATCCCTCCTTATCCACTTAAAAATGCAATATTTCAAAGACAATTCTGGAGTGCTTCTTTTGGCAGCTACAACTGGAGCCACAGTAGAAACCTTTCAGTGGGTCAGCCTGATGGATGGCCTCTTACATCAATGAGCCAGCTGTCCCCGTTAGGAGTGGGAATCATCTGAGCAGCCCGAGAAGACTTTAAATGAACATTTATCATAAAAAGGAAAAATGGTATTTTGCACTAGTATGGCTCTTTGCAGCAGCAGATCTCAAAAGGTCTGCAGAGAGGAGGTCAGTTTTACTATTAGGCATGAGGAAGCGGAGACCCCCTACCACAGAAGGGCTTGCAAAAAGTCCCCCTCTGGTCCGAGCAGCAGAGCTGGGACTAAGGTGTTCAAATTCCAGTTTGGTGCTAGCCCTGCTTCATCACCATCACCCTACCTCTCGAGTTTCCTCATCCTCCTTCTGCCCATTCCTTGTGGAGTCACAATACCTAACTAAATATAGAAACACACTTGCATTTATTTCTCCGTCTTCCACAGCCACTTTTTTTTTTAAGCATTTTTGAGTAGTGATTCTGCAGTCTGGCGGTGAATGTCCTTTTGATGAGTTGGTTGGACTGCCAGGGGTGTGAAGACAACTCCAGCATCCTCAGCTCTTCCTCCTTGTCCTTTCTTTTTGTGTGCTGTTGAGTCCTTACTGAGACATCCAAGTGCACACCACCTCCACTGTGGGAGCTACTGCAGGCTACCTCCACTTCTGCATATACCACACACCAGACCACTGCAAGGGCTCATGCAGTCTCACTGCCATTATCAACATTCCAGGCAGCAGCCAGGCAAAGCCCCAAATCTGTCTGGGTGGCAGAAGCATGTCTTGTTTTATTTGTAAGGTCTTCATCTCTTTGAAAACAGATAAGCATATTTCATGTAGAATGGTAAAAACTAAGTTTGCTGCTGAAGGAGAGTGAGAAACCAGTCTTATATCAGCTGAAAAGTAAACTATTGACAAAGACCGAAGTGATCAAAATTTGCCTTGGCTGCAAACAAATGTCTAGGTTCTTGCAAGTCCAAAGGACTTGCAGGAGTCCCTGGGGCTTTGAATTCCTCAATTTCTCAGAAGTCCTGGGTTTTTTAAAAGAAGTACAATAACAGATAAACAGGATTAGGGACTTTAAGACCAGATTTATAAACCTTTCCAGGGTTACCCAGGCTGTGCCCACTAGATGGTTCCTAGAAAATTAGCCTCCCTTAAGATTTCCTGGCTGGGTTCAGACTTAGAATTTAATTTTCTTTAATAACAGTCCCACAGGGTAATTGTTTATGCATGCATGGACATGCTGAGATGGATGTGGTTATTTGGTTCATTTAATTGTCTTTGTGCCAGGGTTCTGGCAAGAGGACCTGCTGTGTCAAGCGGTGTCTAATCTCCCATAAAACCTAACATTTCTGGCACAAACACTCAAGCTTGCAAGTTTTAACACCCTTCCTCGCCAGTTATACAACTGGTGTGTGATCTTCCGCATGCTTGCAAAAAATGGCTGTGAGCTGTGTGACCAGCTCTGTCCTACCAACACCTGCCCTGTCACCACACGTGGATCTGGAGCAATGCTGCCAACTCAGCAATGCAAGCACAGAATTCCTCACGTCTGGTGAGGCTTTCTCCAAATTCCACTTGCTGTTTTTCTTAAGTGTGGATCTCAACTTTTACTGATTAAAAAAAAAGAAGGGGGATTGACAGAGAAAGTCCTTCTGATGGCAGAGAAAAGATTGAAAATACTGATGCTGTGGCATCTGAAGGCAAATAAAATCAACTCAGAAATACCTACTTTTAAAAGTTCACAACTTGTGACTCTTGTGATTCTGGGTGTCAGATTTGTTCTTAAAAGCCCTTTGAAAACTCTGTGCCAAAAAAAATGCATCACTTGACCACGCTGCTGTCTCTGAAGGTTGTGTTTTACCACACAGATACACTCTAGTGACTATCTTTGTGGTATCACCTCTTCTCTTCCCAGCCTTAAGAGCTCTGTGGAAAGGGGGACTTCACCATCTCTAAAGTATGCAAGAAAAATAAAAAATATGTAGTTTCAGGGCCATTTTGAGATTATTTAGGTCTGAAACACTGCAGAAAAATGTGGCCTTGCCTTCAGGCACCTGACTACATTGAGAACCAATGTTTTCTGGAGAGATGAGGGCTGGTTGTCCAAAAAAAGTTGTTGGACTGTTTCTCTGCCTAGGCTAGCCAAAGGCTGGGTGAGTGCTGTTGCTGGCACAGGGGAGAGGAAAGGAGCATGTGGCTGGGAAGGTGGACTGAGCTGCTCATTTTTCCAGCAACAGGGACCGCAGGGATTGCCAACCAGCCTCAATGACTGATTGCAATCACAGGCAGAGAAGCTGGCTTTGGTCTCCAGACCCCAGGAATAGCCCCCAAACAACAGGTCATCACTCCTTTCGTCCTGGGAGACAAGTACAGGTCAGAGAGAAAAACACGCTTTGTGCCTTCTCTCCTGATTCTCCAAGTTCCCAGCTAAGTCGTTAGAAATCAATAAATGAATGAATAGATATCTGGAGGCTCTTCTGTTCCAGCTACGTAATCAGCAAAATGCTATATCCTTCTCCACTGACGAGCATTTAAATGTTCTGTCCCCTAGCTGCAGCCTGCTAATAGGGATCATGAGGCCTGACTGTGCTGCCAAGAAGAAATCTCCAGCACGGCTTTTTCCAAATCTCCATAGGCGCCTGATCTGTGTGCTAATGCTTTCTGGATTGTTTTCTAGTGTTCTGTTTTGCACTTCCAGATAATAATCCTATGGATTGGATGGCCATATGTCAGCCATTAAAGGCAGGAGGGTCATCAGCAGGAGATCTGGATGCTCTTCCAATATCCCCTACCAAATTAGGTTGGGAGGGAGCTAACAGCCTTCATGCTCTAGCTTTGTGGGTTAGCTTTTTCTGATTTTCATTTGTAAGCCTGAATAAATTAACATATTCCTCTCTCCTTTTACGTGACTGGTCCTAATTACATTATTAGTTGCAAGAACAAACCATATCTGTGATTATTAATATTGGTAGAAATCTCAGTGTGCTCACAGACGTACTTGGGAGGTTTTATGTTATTTTTTTAAGCTAAGAAACAAGTGAATACAGCAGCGATTACAACGGTTATTTTAATCTTTCACACATCTGGAGGGTTCAGTGTCCATGGCTGTGGTCTCATTCTCCTTTCCCTGCTGAAAGTTCTTCTAGTTCAATATGTTTCAGTGGGAGTTAGGACAATGAGTTCATGTCCCTCCAAAAGTTAAGATGTTCAGTGTTTCTTCTACATGTGAAGTATTGTTACTCTGATTTCACAATCAATTAGACACAAAAATGTTAGGTAGATTGCCAGGGGAAGAGAAGGGATAGAAAGGAGGACAAGAAACCTGGATAATGAAAAAAAAAAAAAAAATTAAAACAGAAAATATGGGAGATGAAGCAAAATATAACATTAAGTGTATTAAAAAAAAAAGCAGGGAATGGCCAGTTATTAAATGCTGCCTATAGTTCTCATATATGAGTCATATCTAAGCTCTGTCCCTATCTATAAATGAAGGCAAAAGACAAAATCTTAAATTAATTTCAATCCTTTTTTGCATGCTCAGGACCTAACTTATCCCAGTGAAATTTAGCCAGTGGGTAGAGATGCCAAATTTACATGTCTGAAGTGTGAAGGATTCCGATAGGGCTGAAGCCACTGCAGTGGCTCACTGAAGCAGAAAGGATGGGCCAGCTCCCATCTGTGTCCTATCCCACTGCCCTCACTCACCTCAGCTCGTCTCAGCTCATAAGAATGGCTTCAAATGAGCTCAGAGAAGAAAAGGAGATGCATTTGCTGCTGGTTTTGTGGGTTGAACTGGTTCTTCAAGGGGTCAAGCCAGTGCAAGAACTGATGCAAGAGGACACAGGAGAGGGCAGCTGTGGGCAGGAGATGGTGCTGTGAGGTGCTGCCCCTCTGCATCTGCATCTGCATCTGCATCTGCATCTGCATCTGCATCGAGCTAATGCATTGGTTGGGCTGCATCACTCAACTTTGCTCTAATGTCAGCAACAGAGGAGGACACAGACACCTCCAGAGGGCATTTCAGCCCACCTCCTCATACCTGTTGTCTCTCATGGTGTTAAGGCAGACCAAGCACTAGCTCCGGTACTTCAGTGGAGGGCCTGAAGAGAGGCTGGCTGAAGTTAGACCTCATCCTGTTCACAGGAAGAGTGCCCTGTTGCAACGCAACTTCCGGTGGTACTGGGCACGCTTCAGCAATCTGAAAATCAAACACTGCTTCCACAACGAGGGATTTGCAGTGCAGTTAGGCACAAGCAAACCATCAGAAGCTGATATGGGCAATTCAGTGCGACTACCCTCCTACACACTCGTGAATCAGTTACCTTATGTCTATATCAAAGACATTGATATGTGATTCTCAAGTGGGAAAAGTTTGCAGTGACTTGACAACTTTGTATCCCAAACTGCTATACAACCTGCATGCTTTGACCAGACTGAAGGATCTCCCAGCTATGCTGTGCTGCCTGTGCTGTGAGAGCACATGCTGCATGCAGGTTTGTCTTTTTCACAATGTCATGTCAAAAGTGGCAACATAACTACTCTGCTTAGGAGCTGCTTAATACTAAATATTGGTTCACGACCTCCATGAAGTTGTTTCAGGTCCCTCTAACTGAAGCCTGATGCAGACATTAAGTGCTACGTGTGCATTAGAGATGCTTGTGCTAACAAGTCTGGATAAACCAGAAACAACTGATGCCAAGAGCCACCCAGTTTCAGATTCCCAGACTGCCCTACTCATAACTCAGTAAAGAAACAGAGGAAGGAGGAAGAAATAGAGAAAGAGAAGCAAGATTCTTCATTAGCAGCATGAAGACTTACTCTAACGACGATTTTATCAGAGGACAGAAACCACAGCGTAATCACTGCATGGCTATGAGTTAAGAAAATATTGAGCTCAACCTTGAGCTAATTAAGTTCTTTGAAAACCACAACTGCAAGAAGGCAGACACTTGTTAAGTAGATTACATTTTTCTTTGCTCACGTATTTTTGATACCTGTCATCTCCATTTCCACCAGACACATTCACCTTTTCTTTTACATTTCTTAGCATATGGCCTGTCCAGATACACAACAGAGTTCTCACCAGCAAAAAGCCCACACCAAGCTGGATACAATAACCATTAGGTCTTTTGTAAATAACTTAAGGTTTTTCTTCAGGAATGCTATCTTGTTATTTGTACACAGAAAGTATTTTTCAAAAAGAGTGAAACTCCATTGCTGCTGACCACTCCTACCATGTCAAGGAATGTATAGAGCACCTTGCACCCAAGCTCCCAGCCACCACAGAGCAAAGCTGGGCTCAGTGCAGAGCTGCCCCCAGGGACTGGCCAGCACAGGTTTTCCCTGACCATCAGCCTGGCATGTCTGCAGCCTCTTTGTGCTGCCTTCCAGGACACCCAGGACATGTGGGTGCCTGCCATGCAGGTGCACCGAGCCTCCCTGGATGTGATGTGAAGCTGCTGCAAGGTCTGCCCGTGTCCAGCCAGTAAAGCTTAGCTTGTCACTGAGGTCCAAGCAGTGCCTTCTCTTTTCAGCAGAGCATGGTGAAGCTCTCGGTACATAGACTGAAGGCCCAGCTTAAGTCTACAAGCTCAGAACACCTTCCAAGTACCGGTGCTAGCTGTGGGATCCCCATGCTGGGCAGGTAAAAGGAGTACACATGGGGGCACTTCCAGCACCAGTGGAACACGTGTACCTCTGCCCCACCACGAGCAGGCAGCTCCTGAAAGCAAAGCTAAATACAACCACCACATAAATACTTAAGTGAGCAGGCTCTTACTTCCCAAACTGAGGACCCCGTCTAGTGCTTGGGTGGAAAGACACATGCCTTCAACATCACAGCTCTTGTGGGTTCTTTTGAGATCTTTGTTCATCACGTACAATTCAAGGAACTCTGTATTTCAGCAGCACACCAGATCTCAAGGGGCTGTTGCCTCACAAAGTCTATTAAAATACTGCAAAATCCCTTTGCTGCAGCTGGTGTGGTTGAAATGTGTCTAATATTTGATACTAGAGTTTGAGAAGAACTGGACAATTTCTCTCTCTAACAGGAAAAAAAAAAGGCTTTCTATTAGACATGATAAGAAAAGCCTTCCCCGGGCAGCTGCACCCTGCAGAGTTCTGTTTGGTACACACAGTTATCTGCTCTGTAATGCGTATTTACAGCAAGTGTGATGGTGTGCTCTGTTTACAAAACACCTGTGGAAGGCCATACCCGAGCACACCTGTTTGCAGCCTCACCAGGCACCTGCTAGGAGGTGACTGCCGTGCTCCTGTGGGCCCGTGACCTATCTTGGTGGTGATAAGCCATCCGTCCATTATCACTGCTCCTTCGCAGGCGCCAAAAGATACCAGCAGATGCTCCTGCACTGGTGAGGAGTTGCAGCAGAGCCACTTTGCATAATGATGGCAGAAGGTGCACATACAGAAAAGATAAGTGGTGATGGTGAGGGGAGTCAACACAACCAAAGCATGTGACATCCCCAGTGCTCACCATGAATGCAGCAGGTATGGATGTGATGGTTATCTGGCTCTGTAGTGTCTTAGCTTTCTCCAGGTACTGCTTGTGTCTGGCACAAGAAGTAACACATATCCGACTGTATGTAACATTGAGTCTGGGTTTAGGAGAAACAAAGGAGACAGCTGTGGAGCACAGCAGGCTACAATAAAACCCCAGATGGTGAAGGAAGAGGGATCCTGTGCATGCACTGGGCACCAGTGAGCACTGCTGGCAGGGAGGCAGCAGTAGGTGGATTTTGCTTGCCCCTCAAGGAAGTGGTAGGAACCCTGCACAACACATACCCTACACAGCATGGAGACAGGACATTGAGGGCATGCGTGGGTTTTTATGACCTGGGTTTAAACTCTTAGTGAGATGTGAAATTTGGGTTCAGCCCCATCTCTGGTTCAGCCACATGCGCCTCATGCACAGACATGGCAGGCAGCCGAAGGTCTGGAGCACACGCCACTTTGGGAGCATGTAGCCTGAAGTTCCTGATGCACAGGTCACTCACAGGCATTTTTGTACAGAGGTCCTGCATCTGGCACTAAGACAAATGATGCTATGTGCTTTACCAGCCCAAACAGACAAAGCAGATGGATTTAAGTGTTTCTGAGGTAAAAGCTGGGTAACCACTGACCTCTAGAAAATGCCCTTCTGATAAATAACTACCTCACTGCTCAACTCTTTGCAACATGGGTGCAGTCCTTTGTCATGCTTTGTGACTCTGGATACTCCCCAGACTAACAGAGGCAGCAATGGCTCAAAACATTTGCAGCATCTCCATGACACGCTCAACTTTTTCCACTCCGTATGGCACTTTCTTCACAAAAAGGTACATGAGACCAAGAGGGTTTTAGTGCCCTACATGGCAGATGAGCAAGACTATTTGCATGAAAGAGATAAACTAGATAAGGCTTGTGCAAATAAAGCATCACCAGGCTTGGTTGGATAAGGATAAAGCTGCTAGCCTCTTTGCAAGGCTCTGTAAGCCCATTCCAGTTCAAACCTGATGCGATAGATGCTTCGGACTTATGGTATATTCACAGAGTGTTGTATGAGCTTGAGAAATGTGATTGGTATCTTTATGTTTGTAAAGCAATTGTATTCCTGCCTGGATGGGCGAGATAAGGGAGCGCTTTGTGCCGAAACTCTGGGCAGTGAAGGGCAATTAATGCATAACTTCAGTGCCGAAACAGCATCCACAGTGCTCGCTGGGGAACTGCAGGCCCCACCCCAAAAAATGGATGTAGTCCCATCTCACTTGGTTAAAGTCTCTGCTGGGCAAGAGACTGGAAGCTGTGTAGCACCAGGGCCGAGCAAGACCTCTCAACCTGGGAGTGATAGGTACCAGGCTGCAGCTGGCCAATGGGCTCCAAGAGGAGCTGCACAAGAGCCCTGAGCTACCTGGTCCTCAGGGATGTGACAGCTTGGGGATGGGTGCTGAGAGAAAGGTCATCTTTTAAAAGAAGAGATACAGCAGAGTCCCTGGGAGGAGGTGATGGCAGGCTCCTCAAATGCCCAGTACTTAGAATCATAGAATGCTTTGACTTGGAAGGGACCTCAAAATGTCGCCGAGTCCAACCCCACTGCAGTAAGCAGGGACATCTCTGACTAGATCAGCTAGATACTTCTTAAGAATATAGACCCAAAGGGCCACGAATATGATCAAAGGGCTGGAGCACCTCTCCTAGAAGACAAGCTGAGAGAGTTATGGTTGTTCAGCCTGGAGAAGAGAAGGCTCTGAGGAGATGTTATTGTGGCCTTCTAGTACCTAAAGGGGGCCTAAAGGAAAGCTGGGGAGGGACATTTTACAAGGACATGTAGTGATAGAACAAGGAGTAATGGCTTTGAACTGGAAGAGGGTAGATTTAGATTAGATGTAAGGAAGAAGTTCTTCACTGTGAGGGTGGTGGAACAGATTGCCTCAAGAGGCAGTGGATGCTAACTCCCTGGAAGTGTTCAAGACCAGGTTGGATGGGGCTTTGAACAACCTGGTCTAGTGGGAGGTGTCCCTGCCCGTGGCAGAGGGGCTGGAAATAGATGATCTCTAAGGTCTCTTCCAACCTAAACCATTCTGTGATTCTACAATCTTATGAATCTATGAAAAAAGGGAGCACATGCAGGGTATTCAGAAAATATTTGTACTACATTGAAGGATAGAATATAACAAGTAATTTTTTAAATTGTCACTTAAAAAATGGATTTAATTTTAGGTCATTTAAAAGTTATATTTCTTCTACACTGAGTAAGCAGGCATGACATATTTGGACAAGTGAGTCCAAACTCCCATCATTAATATCTTACAGAAATGGTCAAAGTTTAAAACAAATGACTGAAGTCAAATATAAGCATTCATTACTAGCAGCTCCCCTAAAATATCATGCTTTTTTTCTTAAAGAAGAAGCACTTGTTTGATCAACTCAACACTGTTTTTCCTTTGAATGCGTCCTCTTTCCTACAGGAACACATCTTGTTTGGTGGCTTGTTAGTACTTTTTTTCTGAGTGAGAACAATTTCCTAGGATTTCCTTGTATTCATTACAGAAGGGCTGCACATAATGTAGCAAAGCTGTGGTAGTATAGAATGCTAGAAAAGCACGTGTTTAAAAGTAGGCTCTTTACCTGATGATTTTAATCATGGCTGTTACTTTTAAAGGGTGAAAGACCATCCATAGGCCTTGGCTTATGACCCTTAGTTGTAAGTCTTAGAAAATACCAGGCACTACTTTACTTGATTTCTTCCCTCACTTTTTAGAATTATCTGTTTTAAACTATTTGACAAAAGCTGATTCTGGATGAAATAATGAATGCATTTAGCATGATAAACAGTATAGTCACAGCTGTAGGCAAGAAACAGCTTTACAGATCTCTGCACACATCCATAATCCATTCCACTACATTTCATGCACGCAAAAGCCACATTAAACAGTAAAAACCCCAAAAAACCCAGAACAATTGAAAAAACCCATTCATCCTGGGTAGGATTGCAAAGTCTTTAACTAGACCAGGAAAGGACTAACAGTTTATGCAGCTGAGCTGTTCCAGCCACAGTTGTAACTGCCTTTTCCAAACTTCAGAGTTCAGAAAAGAGATCTAGAAGAAGCAGAGGAAAACAGGTTAATGCAACTGGGATTTTCTTGGATTTGACCCATTCTCTCCAGCTGAATACCAAAAGTGACTGTAATGATCAAGGCTGATCCCAGGAGCATGGAGAACTGCTAACTGAAGTACAGCCCCACCAGTGGATCTGAAGGCACCAGAGCATTCTTGCAAAAACACAGCAGGCACTTCATACACCATGAGACATTGTTTGGTTGCTGTCTGGGGGAACTTCATGCGCTAAATAAGGTACATCACAGCATTCCTTCTACTCCTCATCTCTGCTCTCTCCAAAATAGAATAAAATGCCTCAAGCAGAGAATACAAAGACACCCAGGTCTCTGGACTGCTCTTTCTCCCATTGTCAGCCCACCTGGGCACCATTTGGTTTTAAAGCAACTCAGATCCTGACCTGAAATGGTAAGTTTTGAAATCTTTATCCTGATGCCACTTCCCTTTGGGAGGCATGCAGAGCATAACTCATTAAGCTAACATTAGTTTCCATGGACAGCCATCTGCTGGGGAACCATCATGCCCGTGTCCTGTTCCTCTTGCTCAGGGGGAGGCAGACTTCCCTCTGCCTTCATCATTTCACTCAGCTTCAGTCAATGGGAGTGTCTGCTTTAGACTGAGGGAGAGGACCCCCCCAGCCATTATGGTTGGGCCATAACGGGCCAGACAGCAGACACCTCCTAACTCAGTTTCCATTTCCAAGTTACTTTTGACTGTTCTCAGAAATGCAGCAGAGAACAAGAAGCCTGTTCTGTCCCGGTTAGAAGGCAGAACTGTGTCCCACCTCCCTTATCCCTCAGTTTCCCAGGTAGAGAGGTAAATAAGGAAGGCAGGGGTAATGAAAACCTTGCACCAAATTGAAGATTAACAAAAATGAAATATATTATTTAACAGGGATCAGAAAGGAAGAAGGGAAGGGGTTTAACAGGGTACAGAAGGGAAGAAGGGTAGGGGTTTAACAGGGAAGGGGGGTTGTAGGAACAACAAGGTAAGGAAGATTAAACTTCCAAATATACAAAACCCAAATGCTATGCTGAGGCTCCCCGGTGCTGGATCTTGCTGGATTGAGGTGGATTGAAGCTGGATGCACAATCCCTGGACGTGGAAGGAGGCAGGGAAGAGTCTGCAGATCAGGCCCAGGTCTCCAAGATGTGAGCACGGGGAGCAGCAGAGCAGCGTGTGCCCAGGTGGGAGGTCAAAGGAGCAAAAGGAAGAAGAGGAAGAAGAGAGGCGTGCCTTTCTCCCCTTTTTATAGACCTTGGCAGGAAGTCCCGAAGACAGGAAGAAAGGGGAGTGGGAATAGGACAGGTGTACGCCCCTTTCGTTCAGGCTTGTACCTGGTTTAGGGTTTCAGATCTCCACCCACCAGGGGCAGCAGGTTTCAAACCATTACAAAGCCCCATTGTGGGGCTGTGTGGCGGTCTCCTTTCCACTGTCAGTCAGTTGGGTAGAAAAGACATCTATAGCTGATGCTCCTTAGGTACCACCAAAGAGTTGTTCTTAGGATTGAGAAATTTGTCTGTGTCCTTCTTTCTTCAGTTTCCTGAGAAGAAGGAAGTTGTGTCTTCTTCCTGATTTAGGTTTGGAGGTGACTGGGATTTATCTCTGACCTACAAACAGCTACAGTTCACACACTCACATCTATGCTAGTCATTCCTTGCAAGAAAGTGGACTGAATTGTATGTTTCTTAAGCTCCATTCACTCAATCTAACTTGATTATGGAAAACTGCTTCAATATTTTGGCTTGGTTCACCCATCGACTCTCCAAATGTTCTGAATTCTCAATGCTGTCATCATTGGTTTTCCTTGAATGCCTAATCCTCAAGAAAATATTTGACCAAGGGCTATTGCCCTGACTGAGAAACGTGAAGTATGAAGGGGTGTCTGAGCTGGACAAGGCTGTTGTGGATATCTTGGGAAGATTTACTCCCAGCCAGAGCAGTGCTGACCTTGGTCATGAGCAGCTGCAAGTGCAATTGCCCTGCTGGGGTCCCTCAGTGGCATGAGGGAGTGATGGGGAGGCTGCAAAAACTGCTTACCAGTGACAGAAAAATCTTACAGTGTTTTTTCTTGCACAGAAACCCAAGTGCCTTGTTCCTTCTAAAGCAAACATGGCTGACTTCAGTAAGGCTGCCTGGGCAATACCTTGAGGCACCAAGGGGTCCAGGTCCATGCATGGCTCCCATCTTCTTTGGAGAATGCAACAGTATGTTGAAATTGAATAAAACTACATATTCCTTTCCCCTGCAGGCCCACATTTTTCTTGTGGCAAAGAGGACTGAGTGGATAATCCTGATTTCTCACACTGGAGTCATTCACCTCTTGAGCCAAACAGAAGACAGAAGCAAGGTGTGCTCTCAGTTTCTGTATTGCCACCAAGGAAGATAATTTTTCTTTTCCTTCTTCTCCCAGTCTGGCCCTTATACCCTCCACCACGTGGGAGAAAAGCATCACTACTTACAGACCCTCCATCAGGTAAAGTGCCTGGTCCAAAGAAATCTCTTGCCACTTCCACCAGCTTAATGTAATGAGTGTGAGGGAGCTCAGAGGTGGTGCCCTGCTCCCCCAGCATAACTCTCCCTGCACTACAGCAAGGCTGTTAAGGCACTCAGAGGCTGAGAGAGGTCCAGCACCCAGTGATGAACATTTCTGATCTCTCCGCTTTGCCCCAGCACTGAGGGCTATTTAAAACCTGAGCTACCAGATGCAGTTTCTTCATGTTCACTACAGAAATGCTGCTTTCAAGCCTCCACTCCTCCAGGAATGAATGCAGCACTTAATCTTAATACAAAAATAAGGTGCTACAAAGGAATCCTAAAAAGGGAGGAGGGGTTGATATGGAACTATTCAGTAACTACAAGTTGAGAATTATGATAGTTGGGATATTTCCAAACTTGAAAATTTCTATCTCATCTTGCTGTGGTGTGTTCCCTACCATGCCTCCATGTAAAAGCCAAACTCCAGTGCCAGATCAATTGTCTCCCCATGCTTGTAACCTGAACTTAATCAAAAACACAATCCTGGAAGGAACACACAGCTTTAGATGAAGCTTTTCTTTAAAATCAAAATCAAACCCAGAACTTCATTGCTATGGACAGATACATGTGCTGAGGCTTGTGACCCCTGGCACAGCTATCTACATTAAACCTAGGCAGGTGTGGCCTTAGCTTCGTGCCTCGGTGTAATGCAGACACAACCCAAAGGTCCCATTCCAAATGAGGAGTCCTCATGCAGGATTCACTGCATAAAGCATGGTGAATTGGCTCAGTGTGAGGAGAGAGAAATGAATAGCAAACTCTCCATATATATGTGCATCTATATGTGCATAATAAAGTGACAATATAACAAGAAAGGGTCACCATAATACTCTCTCACGCTCTTTGGGAAATAAGTGACCTTTCAGCAGGCAGCTTTATATTAGCTGATTTCTTAGGTATGCAAGTTATCTAAAAACAGTTGCTCCCTAATCTGCTCTCATCAGCTCCAGGTTATGGGAGTTCATAAATCCATGTACGTTTGACGCTAATGGAAAATCTGCATCGTGACTCCCTGGGGTGACCCTAGTGCGTGACAGTAACAAGCGAGCTATGCATTGCTTGGTTTGCCCACAAAAATACAAATTAAGAGGAATAAAAGAGAGACAAAGGAAAGAGGTCAGTAAGATGGCAGCATTTATATTTGTTCTGCCTGAAGCAGCCTTCACTTCTCAGAAGCAGACTCTCCTGTCAAAGTCTTTGCTGACACCAACCACAGTTACTGAGGAACCCTCCTCATTGTTGCAATGCTCTGGCTGCAAAAGAAAGTATGATTTCAGACAGCTGGAATTGCAAAGACCTGAGGGGATGTGAAGTTTTTGCTTTAATTCATCTAATTTATCATCTTCTTTCCCCTGCTGAAGGAAAGGGAGAGAGAGATGCTGATACAGATCAGTCCAGAATTGTAAGGAAACACAGCAGATGAAGTGGGATGCAACACAGTCCTCTGTTCCCACAGACTGGCACATATGTGGAAACAAGCTGTTTCTAAGAACTCCAGTTTGGAAACTGTCTTCAGCCTTTCCCCAGACTCTGGCTCCAAGTGATTTGAGGGAAGTGGAAGGAAAACAGGGGCAGTGGGGAAATTGCAACTTCTATCTCAGCTTTATGATGAGAAGCATGAGAACAGGGCTTCCTTGTGACACTGGAGTTACCTGAAAGTGTGATCAATAGCAAGTTTTGTCAAGCAAGTGAAGTCTTGTAAGAAGGACCTTTGTGCTGCTTGGCTACACTCATGCAGAAAGCTGTCTGCTATTTCTGGGGAGGGAAGGAGAAAGCCAGTGCAGAAAGTCCAAAAGGTTGCTGTGCCAGGTTAGTTTGTAAAAAGTGAGACAGGATAGCTGGCATAAGAAGCTGGTCAACAAGCAAGCCAAGGAAGAAAAAACCAACCAAACAAAAAAAACCCAAACCAACCCAAAACCAGCACCACAAACAAAAATCGTTTTACAAAGTGTTCATGCTTTGCATGACTAGAGCTCCATTCAGAAAAGCCTCTCTAAGGGCTTCACAAACATCAGTTATCTTTCTGATAAGAATAATACCTCCCAGGTTACTGGATGGAAAGCTGACGGGAGGAGGTGAGTGATGACTGGCTAGCCATGACAGCTTAACGAGAGTAATAATGCTTCTGGAACTGAAGCAGCTGCTTCCACCCCATACAGCAGCTAAGCCACCAAGTCCCATCTCTCAGCCTGGCTCGGATGCTGCAGTGCAGAAAGTGTGGCTGGACAGTGTCAGACCCCAGGCACATTACTCAAGCAGGGTGCCGTTAGGTTAGGGACTTCTGCAGCACAGCAAGCAGCCACAGTGGACCTGCCCCATCCGTGGACATCTGCCATCTGTGCCAATTTGACACAAAGCAATACCAGCTCAAACTGGTGCTGTTTTCAGTGACTATTTATTTGCCAAGGCCTTTCAGACCCCAAAAGAGGATGGTATCTACAGTCTGGCTCAAATCACCAGCCATCCAGTCCTGTGCAGAGATGTTGAAAACAATTTTTGAATGTATAATGGACACAGATGTTTCCCACCTGCCATCTATGGCATAAGGAACAAGGTCCTCCACCTGAGGCCATCTGTTCCAGAGCTATGACCAGCTGCACAGCGGCCACTTGGCAGGTCAGATCAAGCAAGGGGGTGTGATGGAAACTGTTAACAGGTGACATGAGATGAGCCTGACATGAGATGGCAGGCTAAGAGGAAGAGACAAAGTGGTCAGAAAAAATAAAGTTGTGGTGCACCAGTAAGAAAAACAGCACCTGGATACCTGGATCACTCAGACTTACTTAGCATGGTGTTCGGTGTTTTTTGTTGTTGGGGATTTTTTTGTATCGATGTAAACGTTTAAAGCTAAAATCTTGAACCAGTCCGAGCTACTTCACACACACATACACATACACACACAGAAAACCAGCGCAGAAATCACTCCTCTTAACACCCCAGCATGTGTTTGGACTTGTATTTTATTAAAAAGGGGGAAATGGAGAAACAGAGAGGGAAGCTAATGGCACCCTGGATGGAAGAGATCCCATTAACACCCCCTGCTGTATAAAGTGTTGAAACTGGGATGAGGTTTTCCTGAGCTGCTTCTATTAATACTACTGTGCTTGAGAGAAAAATAAATGGGTTGAGGGCTCGATGGTCTCAAAGGACTGGATGGTCTCAGAGCAGAGGATTTCAAGCCTGTGTTAACAATAAGGACAGTATATGCTGTTGGACTTACTTATTCTTCAGCTGTGTATGGTATAAACAGCTGCATCCCCTCCTCACCCCGGTGCTGGGGTTAAGGATAAGTTACTTCATTTCCTACTGTGGACTGGAGTTGTTGAGTTGCACTTGCCTCTCCCACACTTCTGCTGCTGTCTTTAACATTTTTTTAAGTCACCTTCTGCCTTTACCTCTGCTCACAACTCCCCTCCATTTTCTTTTATCCTTTATTGCCTGCCCATGCCTCATTCCCCTCCAGTACTTTTCACCTTAATGTTCAAACTCTTGCCACTGAATATCTAAATGGAGCCAGTATTCTTTTAGAATAAAAGAAAATTAAATAAATTTTGGGTAGTTTGTTGCCTCCCAGAACCAAACTGTCTCTGGGAGACAAGAAACCAGAAGAAAGATAGGACATTTGCTTTGCATCAGTTGGGATTTTGCAACAGTTCTCATGAATTGAATGCCAATTTTCTATTACTGGTTCATGACCCAAGCATTGTAATGAAAACAATGGCTGTCACTGATGCCAGTGTGTGTTCCTGGTCCATAACCTGAATGTCAAAGCAGCAGTGTTACGGGATAAAAGGCAAAATAGCACGGCTGACTGAAACTTCCTAAAGGGCAATAGACAAAAAGTACTCCAGAATTAAAGGAGATTTTCTTCCTCAATGTCAGAAAACTATGATCAGAACTATCATCATTTAGGGTCTCTTACAGAGGGACAACAATAAATATTTTCTTTCTCTTGCTTCTTTTCTTTTCTTTTCTTTTCTTTTCTTTTCTTTTCTTTTCTTTTCTTTTCTTTTCTTTTCTTTTCTTTTCTTTTCCTTTCTTTCTTTCTCTCTTTCTTTCTCTTTCTTTTTCTTTCTTTCTTTCTTTCTTTCTCTCTTTCTTTCTTTCTTTCTTTCTCTCTTTCTTTCTCTTTCTTTTTCTTTCTTTCTTTCTTTCTTTCTCTCTTTCTTTCTTTCTTTCTTTCTCTCTTTCTTTCTCTTTCTTTTTCTTTCTTTCTTTCTTTCTTTCTCTCTTTCTTTCTTTCTTTCTTTCTCTCTTTCTTTCTTTCTTTCTTTCTTTCTTTCTTTCTTTCTTTCTTTTTCTTTCTCTATTTCTTTTTCTTTCTCTATTTCTTTCTTTTTCTCTTCCTCCCTTCCTCCCTCCATCCCTTCCTTCCTCCCTTCCTCCCTTCTTTCATCCCTCCCTTCCTTCCTCCCTTCCTCCCTACCTCCCTTCCTCCTTCCATATACCTTCACATACCTTTCGTAATCAGTTTTGATATCACAACCATTTCAGTCACCCATCTGCTCCCCTTGAGCTTCCTTCATTTGCTCCTCTGGGCCCTGATGCATGGGCCCAAAGGTAAAATTTCCATTTGAGTGACCATAATGGTATCAGGGTCTGCAAAAGGAGAAATTGCAGATTCATGGATGACATCTAGGATTTTTCCTGTGTCTTATACCATTTCTCCAATTACACAGTATTTGCTGACAAGATATTAAAAGGGATCTCTGATTTCCCCTGGCCACTAATTCTCTTCTGGGTTGGTTCTTTCCATTTGGGCTCTGGAAGCAGAATCTATCCTGGGAAAAGCCTTCTCAGCAGTGAAACTGAGATGGGTAAAGTGTAAGGAGGAAACTGCAGGGCACAAGATACTTGAGAGTGCCACCATTTTTCATTGCCAGAATAGTCATCCTTATTTTACTGATAACTTCTGATGCACAACCAAAATTAGCTTCACTTCTTGACCTCGACACAGCCTGGCCAACTCAGCATCCCAAGAACATGAGATGAACAAGTTGAACAGACCCTGTGTTTAAAAAGGTCTCTTTTGTTCTTTAAACCCCAACCACAAAAAGCAGCTTATGCAAAACTCAGAGAGACGTGAGGCAAAGGGAAGACGATCTCTTCTGAGCCTGTGGCCTGTTAGCCCACAAAGCCTGGGCATGTGTCTCCTCCCTGAAAGGACATTGTTCCCACATGGGGACAGGACCAGCTGTTGGGTCAAGCTTAATCACACACCGACGTGCCAGCTTCTTTCTTTGCTGTTCCCTCCAGTGTGAGAACTGGTTTTAAGTGAGTTGCCTTTCTTCCCCTTCCCCCTTTCTTCTCCTTCCCCCTGTTCCTTGCAGATGCATGTTATCTTCGTAGCCTCAAGCCAGAATGGAGACTTTTGCTGTGTCTGCTGTTCAGGGAAAGCCATTTCCACACTGAACTTCGAGCTGAGTCCAGACACCATACCATAAACCTAGTCCATGCTCAGCTGCCTCCCAGTCCCTCCCTCCTCACAGCTCATGGTGATGGAGTGGCTCAACTCAGGGCACAAGCGATGTGAGACATCTGCCTCTCAGTGTAGCACAGAAGGGTTTGGTAGCAACAGTGGGATAAGAGATTGAAAAGAAATACACTGATGCTCTTCTATGAGGACTGGAAATTAATGCAGCAATCAGTTTTACTTCATTGCACCCCCTAGAAGAGCACACAGAGGACTGCTCTCCAGAAGATGGGCTCAGGGCAGAAGAGGGGTGAGAGGACACATAAGGTGTTAGAGAGTAGGAAGAGGGTGTTTCTTGGCTACGATTCTCCTAAAGATATTAAAGATAGTTCCTTATCCTGCAAAATCTTTCCCTAAAGGCTGAAAACTAGAGCTCAAGTTTCTTTAGTAAGGAAGGCAAGACTGTGTCATGGCTCACACTGCCACAGGTATTTTATAAATCACAAATGTTTAGCTTTTTCTACAACCGATGTTCATTGAAAGCATTTTTCCAGGTCTGTGGTGTAGTGCAAGCTAATAGAAATTGTACTACGGGTATGCTTTAGGATCTGTGGTTCGTTTGAGTGCTTTCACAGATTTTAATCTGTCCAAAATTGCAGGTTTCAAGTAAACTTTAGTATTTGAGCCAGACGCCTCCAATTAACTCTGCTCCTTTAGCTGAATGTACCAAGGAGGCCTAAGGCATTAAAATGAGTTGCATGAAGAAACCTACCCAGAATAAATACAATTACAACCTAAGCTTATTGTTCACAATGGGCTGACCTCCAGATGGTAACTCACACAATTAAAAAGCTTTCATTTTTTCCAGAAAAGTGATGGGGAGGGGGAGGGAAGGAGAAGAAAAATAAAAGTCACACACACAAGGACTCCCTCAGTTTTCCTCCTGGCTGCAGCAGCCCGGCTCCACCACCTCCTGCCAGGCTGCCCACCCTCTCCTGGGCTCGGCAGCCTGTGCCCGCTGTGAGACATCCAGGCATGAGGGACAGGAGGGGCCATCATCCCAAAGGCTGCCCCAGGCGGGTGGCTGCTGGCTGTGGGCTGAAGCCCCTTCTCTCCCATGGGAACTGTTATTTGAGACGGCCGTTCCCAGCTCGGCTGCAGGCAGGCTGGCGTGTCCAGCTCCTGCCCGGGTCAAGGGCACGCTGTTCCCACCCGCCGCCGTCACCAGTGCCGGGGAGATAAGCGCCGCGCCGGCCGAGGGCTTATCGCTGCCCGCAGCCG